>NC_136630.1:18939832-19019832 GCF_933228915.1 Telmatherina bonti | reverse complement strand
TGACTTACCAAAAGCTGTTCAACAAGATCCTTGGCTTTGGGGAAGAATTTCTCTGGAAATTCATACTCCAGTTTTATTATCTTCTGGAATATTAGATACTCATTTCTGCAATAAATAAAATGCACAAAGATTGCTAATTAGACATGATAAAAAGCATACGCAAAACTTAAATGAAATGTAATGGTAGCTGTACTTACCCAGCTCTGAATGGTGGTAAACCAGCCACCAATTGATAGATAATACATCCCAAGGCCCACAAGTCAGAGCTAAAATAAAAAACAAAGTGATGCATTCAAGTTGACCTGGGTAATATCTGAATGACCTCCAAGCAATAATAAAAAAAAAAAATAAAAAAAAATTACCTCTTGCAGGCCGATTTCTCTGTTAGCAGCTCTGGAGACACATATTGTGCTGTTCCAACAAAGGAGTTTGCTCTTGCTATAAAAGACAAAAAGAACACAAGAGTCAATGACTAGGATCCATAGAGAGCACAATAATTTGAATGATCAGGACTTTATGACCACAATCAGTGCATGAGATATCTCATGCACACAGTTCCTTGTGAAATCAAACATTTCACCTTACATACTCAATAGTAAAGCCTTGCCATTAGTGTAATACAACCATCATTAATGAAACCCCAACTAAAAAAAAAAAAAACTTTGGTTTTGACCACATACTTAATAATCAATAATGTAGTATTGTCAACCAATACATCCAACTTTCCAACTTTATTTGTAAAGCACTTTAAAACAACCACAGTGGTTGTAGTATTATAAAGGTAAAAAAGATAAATAAAAAACAAAAACAAAAGATGAAATACAAAATTTGGTATACAAAAAGTCCAACGACATCAAAGTCAAGGATATAAGAGGACTCATCATAGTAAGTATCTGAAAATCATTTCAGACATGATACGTCTAATATCCAAAGACCACTTTCTCAATTTTGGGAACGCCTGATGAAAAACTAGAGATCCAAATGATTTGGTGCATTTTTTTCAAAATATATATTTAGATTATCTTGTAAGAGGCTGAGGCAGACAGGCACTGCTGGAGTGACCATGTCCAGTCACAATCAGCTTGATCAGCTTTACAAATGAATAAGTTCCACTTAACTGACTCTTTAAACTATAAGGATACTATGTTGTGGGAAATAAAAAAAATTAAATCAGCTTGGATGTTGATGTAAGGGTATTTGTAAGTGACAAACAGTAATTTCTGGTACATAAAAGCAGTGATTACAAAACCTGACTGGATGGAAGCCTGATAGCGTGTTCCATCTGAACATGAAACTCAATCTGATTCTGAGTTTCTATACTTTGAAATGAAGTCAAGTCTATGTCTAATGTAAATCTTCGCTCAGTTATCAAAACCAAACAATGAATGGCTGTTGAAGATCTGCCTCTGGATGGCCTTCTATATTGACTACGAGTTTAGGAATAGCCACAATAAGTAGATAAGCTGTAAAATTTAAACTTTTTAGAGTGTACAGGTGAATTTTTTTTCTTGAGAAAATTAAATGTTACAAAAGCAAACCTGTTTAATTAGCCCTCTAACTTCAATCATTATAAACTTTGTGGACTGAATGAATAATGATTCAATGTTTCATCTGCACTTTCAAGACTTCTAAACAACTTTGAATCAGCTGCACAGAAAATGTCCACACAAGTATTTTGTCTATCAAAACAGAAAAAGGGCTAACAAAAACAGCAGAACAAAATGTATAATATTATACACTTTCAGGCCAAGCAAAAAAACTGTGAGTGTACCTTGTTTACTGTCTGAAGACAACTGTTTTGCTGTTCCAAAATCTGTTATCTGGATGTGCATCTCTTCACTCAAAAGTATATTTTCCGGTTTCAGGTCTCTGGAAAAAAAAAAAAAAGAAAGAAAATGCACCTTATGAGGAAAAAAAAACACTGACTAATAATTACATTAATCATCAAACTGGCTTATAAAAAGCAACCTCTTACCTGTGTATTATCCCCTTATTGTGTAAGTGTTCTAGAGCACAAACTATTTCAGCTGAGTAGAACCTAGTACAGTTCTCATCAAATGAACCAATTTTGCGAATGTATTTCAGCAGCTCGCCATTCTTAGCATAGCTGAGACCGAAATCTATGAAAAGTCAGTTCAGGAAAACTTTTTTTTTTTTTAATGAACACACAAAATATCAGATAGCTAAAGATATAATAAGTAGTTCAAAGGATACACAACTTCTCATCATCTTGAAATGTGAAGAAGAGCTTGACAAAGAATGGGTGATCTAGACTTGTCATCAAATCCCTTTCTCTTTTCACGTACTGGACTTTGTTCTCCTTCATAATGTGGCGTTTCTCTAAAATCTTAACTGATGGGGGGGAAAGAAAATTTAAGTCTAAGGACTTGGGACACTTTTTATTTGAACAATGACGTATAATTAACTGGATAAGACAAAAGTTGTTGCAAAGTTACTTACTTGCAAATTCTTTCCCAGTGGCCTGCTCTCTTGCTAAGACAACCTTAAGATAAAATAACAAGATTAAAAGACAAACAAAAAAGAAACAATAACATAGCATCTTCCCAACTTATCTGACAGGGAAAAGATCCAAAAATTCTTTAGGCTTATTCCTCAACTTACCTTGAATGATCTGCGAGTGACTCATCTAAGCGCATTAGTTTTAAGAATGCAAGCATGTAGTAACATCTGCTTAAACATAAATCAAAAGGTAGAGAGGGGAATGCAAGTTATATACCGTCGAGAAGGAGCCCTCTCCTAATATTTTGCCAAACTTGAAGTCTTCAGGTTTCTTCTTTCGTGGTGGAGGGGCTTGGACGGCTGGCTGTGTGCGGACGTCTGAACCCTGGCCGCTGGCAGACGCTCCTACAGCGCATGCCTCTGAGGCTGAGCTGTCCATGCTTGGGCTGTGACTGCTGCTTGCGCCGGGGATAGCAAGTGGCGAGCAGGAGTCAGGGTGATTTCTTACCATTGATGGGTGTGAGCAGGAACAAATGACAACATTGGGCTGAATGGGCACAACATCATACTGAAACAAGACAGGGAACAGAAAAGATACAAATCAGTCATGATGCATCTGTAGTAATTGTTCTCTTACTTCATCTTAAACAAAAGTCTTGTGGTTTAAACAGTATCTTCACTTGAGAAATTAGAAGGACTCATCCAATAAAGCTGTCTTAATACTTAAAGTAATGCTTTTAAATAAAAGAGTACAAGGAATAGATAACTTAAAAGTGTGACACAAGACTTAAGTTTACAAATATTTAGCAACTTTTAAATGGATAGTTTTAAAATGTAAATTGTGATTCTTTTTTTTTCAAACCAGTATTTAAAACAATTTTCTTTCTACATTTAAAGCAATTAGCTGGTTCTAAATATATCTTGCTACAAGAAAATTGGCTGATCAGAACATTAAATTACAATATAAATTAAAGTTAAAGTCTTATTTACAGGGCTTAATGTCTTTGTGAACCTTTTGCTTAAATTATCCATTTAAACATATAACTTTGATTATCCAAAAAATTACTGATCACTCTTTACGTTGTTTTAATTTAGAATTTAGGAAACTGACGGTGTTGTCATTATCTTAAACTGAGCTGATGCGTCATAATTCGCATACTCTGTAAGAAATTAAATTACACACTACGCAAATAAAACTTGGTGAAAAAAGTGATCACCTAATATTCAAACATTTCTGACACTATAAGGATTCAGATCACACAGAGAAAGTCCACAATGCAAATTTTCTGACTAACAACCTACTGTTTTTAAAATTAAAATATTCCATTTCAAACTATATTATTTGAAGAGCAATGTCTAACGTTGATAAGACAAGCAGCAAGTGAAGAAGCTGTGTCAGGGGCTGGTGGTCCCACCCTTTAGTATTCAAATGAAAACAAACTTAAACTCGGTGTTTTCATTCAACAACAACAGCAGCACTGAACTCACCTCCCTCTAAATGCACATTAGAAAACTGACAAATTAGCAGAGGCAAACAAAAAGTGAAACCCACCAAATGACATTAAGACTCAGACAGGTCACAGCGAGCAATGGCAATTCTTTACTGTTTCTTTACTGCTAAGAACATTGTCAGTCATTTACAATCTACTGAACTACTATAAAAATTTGTGCAGATCCGTTTGTAGCTCAATTAATCTTTTATTTTTTTGTTTTTAAGCTCAGCTGGCCTGGCTTCTTCTCATTCAAAACTAAGGTGTGGTCATTTAGCAGCCTATTCCGGACTTGACTCTGGTTGCCAACTATCTGTGTAACTATTTACTACCCCGTTACTATTTGGTTAACCATGTCATGGTTAATAGACAACCCTGCTATCACTAAACTAACGCTGAGTACTCGGGTAACAATTGGCCTGTTGGAACTTTCCTTGCTAACCAACGCTTGCTAGCGAGCTAGCAGCAACTTGTGCTACCTTGACAAATAATGCCGGCCATCATTGACAGTGAGTTACAAACTTGACGCTAACAGCCAGTTAGCTACTGTTAGCAACGAGGTAACAACAAACTTAAAATTTTCCGCTTTATTTAGGTAAACCTCATCGCTGGGGTTATATGGTAATATATTGACGATAATATCAAAATGTCAAAGTTGACAATCGAATATGACGAAGATATCTTCTAGCAAAAGGAGGAACGCAGTAAAGCTAAGGTTAGCTTGTAGGCAAGTAGGAACATCAGTCGAAAGCGCGAACCGATGCCATCATTAGCCAACATTTACTAGTGAACAGAAAATGGTCAAACATACAACGAAATTAATAAAACATTTAAAAATGTTTTGTGTTCACCAATTCAGTTGAAAGGCTTTTAATTATAAACTATGTTGGATGCTGGACAACCCGGATTTACACGAATACAATTTGTTGTGATAGCAAACTACAGCAAGCTAAGTGCTAGTGAGTCTTGAAGCTAAGCGATATTTTGCGGCTAGCATCGCTCTTGAAGTGAAGGCCCCGCATACCTACTTCTCAACACACAGCTACTACACGGTGCATACAGAGCACCGCCTTCGAAAATATTTTCTTGTTTGAGTTGTAACACTTACTAGCTGACTTGTAGCTCTTGCCATGGGAGTTTTCCACGAGTATTTATTAGAAATAAAATTATTAGAGAAGCTCCGGTAATGGCTGCCTCTGCGCCTTCATTTTCGAGCTGTGACGTCGTTCCACAACAATGTTACCGCAGGACAGCAGAGGAGAGTCCTGCTGTGTCCGCCCCCCGCCACACTTACAACCTACTCAACTTCATCACACTGATATGATGCAAGACAAACGGTAACATTTGCTCATATTCAAATGATATGACCCGCACATTATTTGCGCTATTCTGTTTCCAACCGACTTATTGATGCAAGGCTCATTTACACGACTTACAAAACTAAAATGTGCTCGCTTTCTGTATTGATCTCAATTGATCTGTATTGATCTCAAATCTAACTGAAAGTGTGATAGACGCTCGGAAAAAAGGAGTTGATCTAACAAATTTGATTATAGGATTTCATAATCGTACATACAAATTTAAATAACTGTTTACAAACTGCATGTTAATAACGCCAAGCTAATATAAGATTTACGTGTTCACCTGTTTAAACTGCAAATGTTTTTATTTATGTTATTTCCACTTTAAATTTTTAAGATTTTGGGGCAAGTTTACACAGTTATATCATTTCTGGTTCGCTGAAGTGTTCCTGAGCCCATGCCGCAATTTCAGCTAAAGTGCTGGGTTTGTTTTAAGCATAATACTGCCTGAGGACCCAAAGATCCCCAACTTTCTCTGAATAATTTTACATTAAGTACCATAATACACACACATCTACCAAGACTCCCACTAGGATGGATTAAATTTTTTTTATTTTATTTACATTTTGCAAATCATGCCAATCTTAGGGAAACAAAGCTCTGTATAAAGTATTAAAATAATTTTGCCAGTCCTTGCATTAAAGGGATCCACATTTGAAATGTTTCTAATTGTGAGTGTTTGATTCAGCCTTCTTCTTCATCTTGATGTGAGTCTCTTACTGACTCTTTGATATCTGTTTCTTTGTCGTCTGTTTCGTGCTCAGCATCTTCTGATGTATCACAGTCTTGACTGGAATCATCATCATCATCGTCAGGCACACTAAAACACAAAAAGGACAACATTAATTTGAAAATAATCTTGTAAAAACAGGAATAAGCTTGTATAATACATGAGGCTTTGGCTTGACAAAGAATAAAAAATTATTTGAAATGCAATGCAATCTTATTTAAACCTTGACCAAAGTGCCACATTGTGGGGAGTTAAAACAAAAACAATTAACATAAAAGTCATGTTTAATTGGACAAATTAAATGTAAAATACTACAATTAAAAGTAAAATAATTACAGTCAACTAAAAGCAATATAAAAAAAAAAGCAAGCAATTTTACCAATATATTTTATTCTAGAAAGGTTTATATCAAATATGGAATTAAAGAGCATACACCAGGCATACACCATAGCTGAATATTTCTCCAACATATTTTTTTAAACACAGGTGTGGGCTATTTCTTCTGGGTTTTTTTTTTAAACCAATAAATCTATAGATTGCTTAGCAACAAGGCCAGGATATTCCCTAAAGAAAGAAGCCTTCACAGTATCAAGGCAAATAATACTCTACAGTAAGTAGGCATATTTGTAGGCACATAAGTATGAATATAATGTATAGACTAAGCCTGGATTAGCATATGTCAAACTAATTAAACTATAATCAAACAGTACAAGAATTATACGAACAGAAGAAATTCACAGAGAAGTCATGAAACAGATGATCTCAAGAAAATTACATTATCTGTGAAAAAGATGGAAGTAGGGATCCAAGGTGTCTTATGCAACAGAGTGACTCATGTTTAATGATGTGATCAAGGACAACCCATGGGAAGTGTTCAAGTGTATTCTGTCCGCCGAGATAAAGCATAATTAAGTTGAATGGTATTTCAATATCCAGTCATTCCCTCAAATCAAAGGCAGCCAAGTCTCAATCTTATCTCAATCTAATAGAACCAAAAGTTCACAACTTTTTATCAAATCAGGATGTGAATACATTAAAAGCTGCAAGTTTACCACCTAATTTCACATTCATCATGTATCTATACAAAATTCAACAGATTTATGGAGTTATTGCAAAATCATGCATTGGATCACAAATGCCATTTTAAAGCCTCAAGTTAAGATTTAGCCATCTGGGTCTACCTGGAGCCAGAAGTGATTGTTTGGACTAAAGAGTGGAGCTAACAGAAGACATGTCTGACTGACCAAAAATGCCAGTGGTGTAGTCCAGAGTATATGCAGGTATACGGAGTATACCCAATTCTTTTTCAGTCAGCATTCAGTATACCTCCTTCTAAACCCCCAGTGATGCTGCTTTTAGTAAGTAAGTAAGTTTTATTTATCTAGCACATTTAAGCACAGTACTTACTGACCAAAGTGCTTTACAGAGTTAAAAATACCATCAAAGAAAGAAAGAAAAGAACAGGCAAACACAACAATTAAAAAGGTAAAACATAATCAAATGAACCCTACTGACAGACATGTAATCAATGTGTGGTGAAGGCCAGGGAGTACAGGTGAGTTTTTAAACGGGACTTAAAAGCTGAAATGGAGGGGGCGCATCTGATATCAGTTGGTAACTGGTTCCACAATTTTACAAATACAAATGTCCCAACACATCTACTTACATTGCCCAGTCGCTCAACTAAGGTACCTATGCTACACTGGGGCAGTTAGCCATCAGCTGCAGTAACTTTAGCCTACACATAGACAAAATAAAGATATATGTCTATGAGCTTGTCTCACTAGTCTGTGTGTGTAACTCTTCCTCCCTGAAACCAAAGAGCAGAAATGATGTGCAAATGAGCAAATATACAGATGGCTTTTGGAGTAAATCAAATACAGATCTTAAGTCATTTTTTCTGAAACATAATTTTTCTTGGCAAATGTTTTTCTGTTTTTAAAACAGTGGCAAAAAATTGAGAGTATACCAATGCCTTGAAGGACCACTACACCACCAGTGATTTGAGTCCTAAAATTAATTTTAAACATTTGAGTTTACTGCATGAAAGAAATTGCCACTGTCTCAGTGACGGACAACATGCCAAGTACAGGAAAATGGTCAATCGATTTGTGGAATGGTGCAGAAACAAGAACCTGATCTTGAACATAAAAAAAGAGATTCAATTGGATTCTGGGAGAAACCGGCACTATATCAACGGGGCAACAGATTACACTGCAAATGCACCACTGAGGCCATAAATATGTATTCTTACAAAGCTAATCAAATGTGGTTCAAGTTTTCAAATACAGCTAGGCGTCACTATTTTAATGATACAGGAGCAACATGAGGTACTTACTATTGACGTCTGTTGAGATTCATACATTCCAGTCCAGAGTTGACATCAAATGGATCTGTAAGCAGGACAGACAAGTAGCTTTCACTAAGAGAAATTGCTTTTGTTTTTATTAATGCAGGATATTATAATAATAAAAAAAACAAGCAAACAGGGAAACCCCATTTAAGTCCACAAACTACAGAAAGAAAATTTGCAACCAAAATAATAAATGTGGGACTGAAACAAGTGGAGAACTAAACCGTTCCGCAACTATAAAGATGCACTGTAATAACAGATTTGAGATAGAGCCCCAGTTTATTCCCCATTTTACCAAACTCTTCCTCTTCTGGTTTAGACGTGAGAAATTCCTTCTCTACGGAGAGCAGCTCTTCTTCTGACTGACATGCTGCGTAGCGCTCCAGTAGAACTTTATTGAGATCCAGGAACACTGTCCCCCATTTAAATTTCTTTAACAGGAGAACTGCAAGTTCCTCAAAACCTGAAATATCACATACATCATTGCAGTTTCAGATTCACATTTTATAACATGGTTTAAAAAAGTACTGTCAGCAAGGCAATACAGTAATTTATTCCCAAAAAGAAAATTTAAGAAAAATTCATACCAACGATGCAGAATGTGGCAGCAAAAGCCTCAACGCAAGATAATTTGCAAGGCTTGCCGTAGTTGACAGGGTTTGCAGCTACGAGGTATGGCAATAACCGGGGATGACTTCCAACCATCTTATGAAACGGGGTCTCCTCCAGTTTGGCCCATGAACAGTCAATCACTGCTAGGCCATTCTGAGCAACAATTTCTCTGTGGAACAAAGTCCACACAAAAATTTTTGATAACAACATTTTTTTAAAGAAAAGTCAAAGTGAAGCATATGTTAAGGCTTACTGGTAATGAATTTATTTACCTCTGCGGAAGTGGTTATGTTTTTACCGTCTGTTTGTGTTCAAAATACCTCATAAAGTTATAGACGGATTTTCATGAACTTTTCAGTAGTTGTTAGAAATGTGAAAAGAAGGAACTGATTTAATTTTGGTTGTGATCCAAACTGGATTTTTTGGATCCAGGAACTTTTTAAAAGCCTAGGCGGAGGTTTGCACTCTCAGAGTGCTTTTCTAGTTCTAAACTGTATCTGAATAATTACCTTTATCACACAAAGTAGTTTAAAATTCAACAACTAAATTGATAGTAACAAAATTATGGCTAATAAAATCAAATAACGTCAACATGGGTGGCTATATGTGACAAGTTAGAGCTTTTTTTTGTTTTCAACTACTCTATCAGTATCAGAATAATAAAACTGGACAAGCTCTTTATTTATACATACATACATTCATAATTAGCAGTGATCAAATGTGGGATAGAGAAAATAACTTAACAAACCTGTCTGCGGGTGTCACGTACTTTGTACCCATTGGACTCAGTATAAGTCCATTAAATCTCTGATTGAGGCGCAGGTTGCGAACAAAGCCTTTCCTGACCAACTTTCTACCAGTACACCGTTTTGGATCACAGTGACCCAGCTCCCACATTGCAAGAGGGCATGGCAGTTTAACCAGTGGGGCCTCTGCTCCCTCCTGTAAGTGAAGGCTTGCTGAAAAATACAGAAAAAGAGATGCTGCTTACATGCTGCTGATGGAACTTAAGACACATCTTTTTAATCTTGCTTTTACTTAGTTTTATTTGTTTTTTAAAAAAATGTTTTTATGTTGTTTTAACGTTTTGGTGTTTTATTGTGAAGTGCTTCGTGATTTTTATCATGAAACGCACGGTATATATATATAATATATATATATAATATAGATATATATGTATATATATATGTATATATATATACATATATATACATACATATATATATATATATACATATATATCTATCTATATATATATATATATATATATATATATATATATATCTATATCTATATACATATACATATATGTATATATATATACATATATATATATATCTATATACATATATATATATATCTATATACATATATATATATATATCTATATACATATATATATATATCTATATACATATATATATCTCTATATATCTATATACATATCTATATATATACATATATATATATCTATATATCTATATACATATCTATATATATCTATATACATATATATATATCTATATACATATATATATATATCTATATATATATATATACATATCTATATATATCTATATACATATCTATATCTATCTATATACATATCTATATCTATCTATATACATATCTATATACATATATATATATATATATCTATATATATCTATATACATATCTATATATATCTATATACATATCTATACATATCTATATATATCTATATACATATATCTATATATATCTATATACATATATCTATATACATATATCTATATACATATATCTATATACATATATCTATATATATCTATATACATATATCTATATATATCTATATACATATATATCTATATATATATATATATATATATATATACACATATATAACTTTTACTTACTTACCTTCACTTACATTGGGCATACATTTAAAACATCCCACAATGTGCTTTCATAAATTAAATGTGATCGTTTGTAAAAAAAAAAAAAAAAAAAAAGTCATCTTCCCCAAATAGCTAAACTATAACTTGAAGGGGTTTATACATCAAAGCACTGTACGCCCACAATCGGGAACCTGTAAGTTATATTAACATATTGATTACAATTTATTTACAGTACAGGTTGAACGCTGTGTCAGGGACAAAGGGAAAAAAAAGCATTTTTCGCTGTAACATTGTTTATTACCTTCAAAAGCAGAGTGCATTTCTTCTGTAAAGGCCTCTAAAGACTTCCCCTTCATTTTATGGCGTTTATCTTTGCCGATATTGTCAGGTCGCACAAACTTGCCCTGTTTCTTTCGCCCCATGTTGCAACCCGGGTTGAAGTAAGATATTATTGTTGAGCACTAAAAGACTATCCAGCGTGTTTGGCGTGCCTTACGTTAGCTAGCTAGCTATCATACTGGCATATTTCCTTTAAAAAGTAAGTATAACTGTTATGTCGACTATGTGTAACACATGAATAAGCTTAACTATATCGCAGCACAACTAATACTGGCCTCTGTTTATTTTTTTACAACAGTAATATAGCTTACACAAAATTCCAGATAAATTAGTTTTGGCTAATTTAAGCTCAGCTCAGAAGCGTGTTACGCATGCGTTTCTTGTTTAAAAAAAAATAAAATAAAAAAAGGGCGCATGCTCAGAGTTTATTTGATCACGTGACCAGTCACCTGATATTCAGCGAAGCAGGAAATGTGACTAGAATACAGTCATTCTAAAAAACCGTCATGTATTTTTATTATAGTGGTATATGTTATTTGATACGACTGTGGCTTATCTGTTTGTCTTTCTACGGTAAGTATTGAGCATTTCTATAGTGCAGTAATACATAGCCAAATTGCGGAGTTGTTGATTATTTTGACCGGTTTTTGCTAATGTAGATTGGGTTTTACAGTCAACCATGGATTTGCCGGGAAAATGAAGATAGTTGAAGAACCAAACACATTTGGGTAAAGTTGACTCACGTCTATCATGGTGTGCACGTTTTGAGTCCCTACTGACAGCTTTTTTTTAAAAAATGTTTTTTAATTTTTTTTATGCGTTTAAGGTTAAACAATCCCTTTTTGGCTCAAGCAAGCAGACTTCAGCCTAAAGTATACCCATCACCAGTGTCCGGTAAAATATACTGATTTCGAGACTGCATTTTGTTTATTTCAGTGTGAAATTTAAAGATTACGCAGCAGAGGCCTGACAAGCATTTCTAATACTGTATTTTCTGGTAATCAGCTGATCACAGAATGTGTTAAATATACATATGTCTCCCTCAAGGTCCAGTGCATCTTCATCATCTTGCTGGAAAGTGCTTTAGTCTTACAGAGTCAACGTAAGTCACAGCTAGCTTTTCTAAAGATTTGATTATTAGATTAATGCTTGTTATATCCTACTCTAAAACACATGAGCTTATTTGTGTAACTGTTTATGTTGTAGGTACAAATATGAATTTTGTCCATTTCACAACATTACTCAACATGAGCAGTCTTTTAGATGGAATGCTTACAGCGGGATTTTGGGGTAAGAACATCCAGATACATAAGATATTTTAATGCAGTATTTAAATTTTAGATACACACAAGAGCTATTAACAGTACAAAGCTTTGAGTTTGTTATAAGAGTCCATCTTTGTGTATTTCTGATAGGATATGGCACGAATGGGAAATAACAAACAACACTTTCACTGGGATGTGGATGAGAGATGGTGACACTTGTGGAACCAGAAATAGAGAAACAAAGGTAAAAAAAAAAAAAAAAGTCATCGAACAGAATTAAAGATAACTTTTGCTTTTGAGTTTTTTTCCCTGTACTTTCTGACTAAGAGCAGTGCTCACAAACAGTCTGAAACAACATGTCTGTGGTCCCAGCTTTCTTTTCTGTTTGCTTAATGACTACCTTCACTAACTGTTTGGTTGATAGCTTTGTCTCAACACAAATAAAGAATGATGTGATAATCCATTTTCCTTGGAAGTCAGGGCTGGGAATGATGTAACCTGAACTGTGTTCAAGTTGGAGGCCGAAAAACCAGTAAAATGTGGTCATTGTTGTTCCCACTGACAAAGCTTGCCATTCATCACCACACTAGTTCATTTTTAAAAAAAAGCATTACACTTTTTGCACATACCACCAATACCTTTATGCGTTGACTGATAGAGGTTTGACAGAACTATATATGTGACTGACTTGCAGAAACAAAATCTGACTGACATGGTAGTAAATTCTGCAGCTATCAGTGCTTTTTATTTGCAGGGAAGCCATGTTTAATTTTAGAGTCAGAAGTGGTAAGGTTCCTTTAACTCTGAGTCTATAAATACGTTTTGTGGTTGTTCCAAGTTTAGTTGATTTTTCTTTTTAAAAAATGTCCACATCTGTGTTCAAGAGAATAACAACATAATTATTAACTCTGCTTTCTAGACTTTTTTGATCTGTCAGTTAAAATTGGGCCTTAAAAAGACAGGGATTAAAGTGGTACATTCCCAGTGGTGAATATGTGCTAAAGCAATGTAAATTAAGTTAAAAAAAAAAAACTTAAGAATATAAAATAATCAATCAATTCCAGTTGTTCCATAAAATAACATTTTGGATGTAAAAGTTAGTATAAAATAGGCTGATTAGAGGTTCCTGTTTACTTCTTTAAATCTTTATATTTAATATAAAGCCAGTCGAGTAACACTTGAGATGAATAAAACCCTGATCAGCAAATTAATGCTGAATGAGTTGCACAGCTAAATCCATCGTAATTTACTTAATCCCAGTGTTTGAACAGACACTATTAAACCAGAATAAAAAAATAGCTGCGTAAAGAGACAACCACACCCTCTTAAAATCATAAATAAATTTGTGTGACTGGTTTGTTGTTTTGGTTTGCCAGGTGATTCTGGTTTGCAGCACTGCCAGCAAGCTTGCTCAAGTCTCAGAGCCTAGTACCTGTGTATACTCATTAACATTTGAGACACCACTTGTTTGTCATCCACATTCTCTTTTAGGTAAGATTGTCAAAACATTTTTCAGGCTGCAGGGTAAGACTATGGAGAATTTGTGCATAATTTTTTATGCATTTTGCAGTCTACCCAACCCTGAATGAGAAGCTACAGAAGGAATGGGATGATGCAGAACAAGCTAGTTATGAGGGTCTTATTACAGTTCAGGTGAGTAGAAATTTCAGAGAAAATGCAGTTTAAATAGTTTTGAAATTTACTAGTTTGTATTTGACTGAGGCTTCCAGGTATCTGCTTTGAATACGATGGTTCTTTGCTGTTAGCTGGTATTACTTCAATGCTATTCTTATAGTCGTGTCCGCTGTGTTTTCATAGGGGTACAACAATCTGTTGAGAGATATTTTTGAGGATGCTGGACTCTTGAAGAGCCACAAAGTGGAAGCCACTCAGCCAAATGATGCACCAGATTCAGAAAAGCACAACTCCTTGCAAAAATGTAAAGAGGTATGCATACAAACAGAAAGCAAAGAAAAACAAAGCCAGTACATTAGTTAATTA
The DNA here is from genome assembly GCF_933228915.1 of Telmatherina bonti. Lineage (NCBI taxonomy): Eukaryota > Metazoa > Chordata > Actinopteri > Atheriniformes > Telmatherinidae > Telmatherina > Telmatherina bonti. Next base: position 19,005,338 of record NC_136630.1, on the reverse strand, counting down.
TTTCTTTTTGACTGTGCAACAACTTTCGTCTCTTTTTTTGTCCTACAGGACTACCAAAAACAGAGTGAAGAGATTGAGAGGCTGCATGCTCTCCTAACTCAACATAATATTCCTTATGATTCACAGCCTTGTAAGTAAGCTCTCATGAGTGGTTCTCACTCACTCATATATATTTAGAATCTTCAATAGCAGGCTAATGTGTAATATTGTTTGCTGTGTGTGACAGATAAAGAAAAAGGCACAGTGAGAGTGACACCCCAGGATATACATTTAAGAGGAGACATTGGCCTTTTTGAGTTGCAGTGAAAATCCATCTTCTAGTCTGTCATGGATTCTGACACACTGAGTGATTCTACGGTCATGAGACTGATTGGACTGCACCTTAAATTCAACATTCATCAAAGAAAAGCTTTTTTTTTTTCATCTTGCACTTGTCAGAACCTTTTTTCATCAGTTCCATAAAAGCTTTGACCTGGACTGACCTGCACAAAAAATGTTGTTACATGTTGTATGTGTGCAAAAGCTTAAAAAATAAAAAGTTAAAAAATAAAAACAACAAAAAAAAACACTACAAACAAAAAGCAAAAGTTAAATCATTTTTCTACTCATCTCTGGTTTGCTTCTAACAAAAATTAGCAAAATCTCTATTCCTGTTAAGTGTGCAAGAACTTCTCACAATCCTATCATGAAATGCACAAAACACTGATGAAGGTTTTCTAAACAGCTATGTGTTTTGTGTGTGTGCACATTTGCAATATTTACTGAAGGACTTGCATATCATTAATTGAAAAACTGGTGCATAATTCAAGTTTCCATAACGTATAAAAAACATGATCAAATGCGTAGAGAATGCAAGCGAGAATGTTTTTGCATGACTTCACTGACAGTGGATGTTTACAAATAACATACTGTCACAGTGGTGTATCATCTTACTTCATCAGGATGGATCAAGTCTTAAAGAGACAGGCTAAATTAGCGTTTTAAATATTTGAAAAAAATCTACTGAAGCAATGAACAGTCTTGTACAAATATACTGTGGACTGATGGGTTATATTCAAACATATAAAGTGCTTTCAGTGATCCGTTAAATAAAAAGCGCTAACGGATGACCATAAAAGCTAAAACAGCTTGCAGTAAAATCTGTTTGTTTTAGGTTTTTGTCACGTGTGTAGTGTGTTTAAACACATTTATCCAGGTCACCAGTCTAAACCTACCTACACAGAGGGCTCTTTGTTAAAACTGTGCCACCTGGGCTCATCTTTCCACCATCCACCTGCCTGCGTAACCTCCGAAACTGATCTCTTTAGACCATCTTAAAGAATCTCACTCCATAAGTGCCCCACAATGAGCTTAAAGAGAAGATAAGAAAAAATTCCTTGTGGAAGCTTTTTTTTTTCTATGATAAAAAAATGCAATATGGCTTCTTGCTGAATTTAAAGTCAAGGTTGTCAACAATATTACCATCTACATGTGAAAGGGGAAAGAATAAAGTAGACGGCGAGAGCAATACCCTGGAAAAGTAATGGAAGCAAAATGCTCACACTTAACTAATTGCTCTGAGGATAGTTTCATTCTGCAGAAAGCTTGCCTCAACAGGAACTGGGACTAGACCGCTTCCCCACAGTGTGTCTGAAACGTCAAATAAGGAGTCTGCAAACATTTTATCAGCATGTGTATCAGCATCTCTGATCTATACGTATAGATCGATCTATTCGGTCGATCTATACGTTTGATACAATGACAGTGTACGTTATCTTTTAGCAACTTCAGTTTTGCTTGAATTAAGATTGAGGAATAAGTTTTCTGTAAAAATTAACCTAGAATTCACAAGAATCACAAACAACCAGTTTAGTTTGTAATTTTTATGATCTATCAAAGCAAAACCTGTGTTCCCAGATTATTTTGTGAATAAGAAACATTGATGTCAGTAACTTCACTGATCATGGGCCTTGACAAGCACTAACACGCCATAACTACAAACATTCCTGAGACGGGTTTCTAAGCCTACCGCCTCACCTTAAGGAATTTACCTCTCCGACATGATCTGTTCATAACTTGGCATCCATTTACCTATTAGAGCTGGAAAAAGTAGTTATGCAAGCAATACTCCTGCTTAATTAAAAACTTTTATGACTTTATATTGTATGCGACAGTGTGGGTGAAAAATGACTCCCTGGAATAAATGTACACAAGAAATGCTGAAAACATCCAGGAAAATAATGAAGTTTTATTAAAACATTTTACCTATATAGGTGATTTTGCCAAAATTACATGGCCCACTGAAAAGTTCTTTATAAAAAAAACACCAGTCTTGGTCTAACTCGAATGTCAGAACTTTTTGTCAGCACTGTGATCAGCAGTCTTTGTTGTGTAGTTTCACATTGTCCTTCAATTGCCATTTCAGGAAAACAGCTGAATAACTTCTCTGGCTCTGTGCGCCCTCTGCTGGACAACAGTGTTCTCTGGCGCTTGTCCCGACTCTTCAACCAGAGTTAATGCCTTCTGGACTGTCGTGTCCTTTGCACCTCCACGTAGCCCTTCCAGATACTTAAGCAGCACATAAAAATTATCATCTGGAACCTGAAAGTTGCAAATTACAATAATTAAGTAAATTTACACAGTAAAACAACCATGTAAAGGTTATTCTTGTTAAAAGAAGGAAAATAAAGCAAATTTCTGAAGACAATGTAAAGTTGAACTCAAACACAGAAGTTGATTATCCTGGGAATTTATAGTTAATGAACAAAGGCCCAAACTGGTGAACTGGGGGAAGGTAACACCTTTCAAAGGTCAGCAACTCCCTTGCTAACATCCACAACCATCATGTGAAGGCAACGGGTAAATTTACCTTTTCAGAGTCAAACATGTGTTGGAGTAACCATGTCTGCCTGGTTTTCTGGAACTTCCACATTAACCGGTTTTCATCCCAGCTGCAAAGACAAAAACAGCGTGGGTTTAGCAAGTGGGCTGCGGTTAACTAGAGCCAAAACAAGGTAGACACTGTATGACGCCGACACCATTTAGCACAGCAGCCTTTTACCAGTACTACTTATTTTCTTTATTGCATGTTTTAAAGGTACAGTGTGTAACTAATTTGGCTTTTTATTAGTAAAAGTATTGCTTCCATAAATACATATTTTACCAAAGTCTAATCACAATCACATCCATATGAAAAGCGTTCTTGTAGCACAGAATGAGTTGGGTTTTTTTTGTTTTAAAAAAAAAAAATACATAGATGTGGATGCAACCAACAGAGGCTGCATGTTGCATCGCCATCTTTGAAGTGTAGCTGAAAGGGGACAAACTTTTTCGCTTTACATGTTTTAGCTGTGTTGTTTTGCGTGGGCCAGACAATTGTTGACCATTCCACTCACAGTCTTCCATTTAAATGGAGGATCATCCATACTCTGTCGACAAGAGGAAGGAAAAACAGCCAGGAAAAGAAAAGGAAACAGTAACCAGGAGAAAATTAGTCTACATCAGTGTAGCGTTTACCAGATGGAGACAGTTCATGAAGGACTTCAAAACTGACGCGGAGGTTGCAGCTTTCTGCTAGACAGGTAAGTTAATTTAACCTAACAGTGAAGTTTATTTTGACATTATGTTAGAAGCAGGGCAGGTAGTCCAGCAACTATTTTATCCTTCCGATAAAGTTGGACAATATAGTGTTACTTTCTTTATAAACTGGCAGACACTAATTTGTTAGTTAGCCCACAGGGAAAAAGCTCCATTGCAACAGTTTTCAGTTCCTGTTAATCTCCTCAGAAGTCATACCCTTCAGCCGTTTTTCAGAAAGTTTGACCATGTGGTGACGGGTTGATGTCCTCCCTCTAGTCACACAATCTAACATGACGACATCACCTATTAGCAGTAGCTTGATAACAAATATATGGAGGGCATGCTTGTAACTAATCAGTATCAATAACAAAACAGAATTATGTATTGCGCTGTACTTCATCACCTGATGGGACACTCAAACTTGTGCAAGATCTTGAGATTTTCACATTTTGACTCGGTAGTGGTAATAACGTGCTTAAATGGCAAGGCGCCAGAGAGCACGACTCGTTTGCATTAATTTAATGCACCACTAGATGGAAGTAATCCTTACACACTGGGGATTTGACGATAAACCTGTTATCTGTTTAGTCTGTTTTCCCTTACACACATAGCAACATCTTGACATTTACCTCAAAGATAACGTATTTATTTTTCTCAGACATAGAAAAGACATAAAAAAAACCCAAAACAAAACAATGTTGCAGCAGTTCTGGCTGAATTCACCTGCATGACAAACATCTATCAAATAAAATGCAAAGTTCTAACATTGTTTTGTGTTAAACATTTGCTCCAACAGACATATTGCAGGTCCAGCAATGCCGATGGCAACTGAACTCAACAAGTTCTCATCCATTTCAAGGATACCTGACACGCTGCTTTGTTTACTGCCAATGGAAATAAACGTTTGTGGTAAAACACAATTTACGTTTGCACATTGTAGAATGAACCCTTTTCTTAGGACCTAGCACAATAAACGCAAGCAATAAAAGATAAAAAGAATATTTCTCAAATAAAGAAAGAAAACATCCTTGCAACATTCGCAAAACAAGGAAAAATCAGTGCAGATTAGTTATCAAGATGGTAGGAGTGAAGCATAACCTGAAGTGCTATTCAAGCCATCTGTTGGATTTTTTCCATATTGCAATACTTAACTTAAAGTTAAAAAGATTTACAATATCGTGCAGCCCTAGCCTTAATGCTTCTTTTACCACTGTTGTCTGAGTTTCCTAAATGCAGTTACGTTGATTCACTTATCCTGCAATAAACAATAGTATTCTTACCATCTGAGGTAATCCAAAGCCTGCTGAGGTGCAGTGGGCCCAGATGCTTCTGTTTTTGTTTCAGTCTTTCCCTCGGCTTTGAGCCTCTTCTTTTCCTCCTTTTTCAAAATCTTCTTCATTTTCCTCTCCAGGACTCGCTTCTCTTCAGGGCTTAATTCCTCATCTTGGTCACCTTCTCTCTCGGGTTCAAATGTCCTCTCTGAATAGCTGGATGGATCCGGGATCTGTCAGAAAAAGCACAACTAAAAATCAAATTCACTTAGTAAGAAGCCAGAGCGCTGTTGTTTTTGTGTGTGATTGCACAAGTTTGCCCGTGCAGATACTCAAATGATGAGTAAATGACAACTTTTACTTACATATTATATAAATCTTAAACGTGGTTTTAGTAGTAAATAAGCCAAAGGTTTAAGTTTTAGATGTGATGCTGTGCTGTTGCAGATCAAATCTTGCAAACTGCCATGTAGAGAATTTTAGTTCATACAGAAATGCTGTTGATAATTGCTCTTTATCAATCAAAGGCTACTTAAGGTTGCATCCTTGATTGTTTTGCTGGACACACTGACAGAATATCAAGCCTTTATTGCACAAGAAAACAGAGCACATTAGCCTGATACCTGTTTATCATTTGTTGAAGCTGTTACAGATCTGAGTAACACTGTCATCTTTTTAAGCTGTGGCAATCTGCTTTTAAAGATGAAACCAGAAGTCACCAGCAAGGACTTGGGTGTCTCCTCTAGGAATAGTTAGGCGGTACAGTGGTCGAGCCTCAACAGAGACATGTTTCTGTACCACAAAACTGATCAGTCAAGAACAATGTTAAAAGATACTACGAGGGACTTTGCACTTTTTTCTTATTTATCGTCTGATTCAATTCAGCTTTATTTGTATAGCACCACTTTACAACAATGTCATCTCAGGGCACTTTACATCAATTCAAGTTAATTTATAAATAGCCTAATGGAAATCTCATAGAAACCAACTAATTGATGGAAACAAACTGATTGAATTGAATCTTGATTTTGATCCAATCCCCATCCCGAGCATGCAAGAGGTGACAGAGGGAAGGAAAACTCCCTTTTAACAGGAAGTCAGTTGATACAATTACGTTTGTTTAATTCATTTTATAGCTATGAAATAAACAAAAACATTTCACTACTGCTGTCTAGTAATTGTGGTGTTGCATATTTTTTTTTATATATATAATGTATTTTTGACTGCTTGTTAAAATAATAGTTTCTATATGGAACTTATATCTTCAATTGATGAATAAAGTGTGAATTTCAGGCCAAAACAAGTATATTTTCCACAAGGATAAGTCATTTTTAAAAAATAGAAACTGTATATTTTTCCTAATATTTACTTGGGTGTGTTAAATATGTGCTGCGATGGACTGGCAAGCTGTCCAAGGTGTACCCCACCTTTCGCCCAAAGACTGCTAGGATAGGCTCCAGCTTCCCCGCAACCCCAATCCAGTTACGCAAATGAATGAATGAATGTTAAATATATCCCATGTTTATTGTCGTGGAGTGCTAACAAATGTGCAAAGTCTTCCAGTCAGCCTGAACAGAAACCCTTTTTAATCCTCCTACAGTGCACATCAAGCACTGAGTTTTCTATATGAATTTCCCTTTTCCAACACATCTGATTCAAATCAAGAGTTTACGAACCGGCTTTTGCAGAGCTCGATGATCTTAGCTATTTAGAGGTTGTGGAGAAGGAAAACACCTAAAACTTTCAAGGAAATATATTTAATATGAACAAAATATAGCAACTCCTTATGGGCACTTTTAGATAAGAAAGGATGAAATGATATCAGCGACTGCAGAAACGGGTGTGCTGCTTTAGGCTCATAGCCAATAACTATAACCAATTATAGAAGCATGCCAACAACAGGAATCACCAGAACTCAACTATGTGCAGCAATGCAATTTCTGAATATTCAAATAATTTGCATCTTTCCAGTGTTAAAGATAAAACCCCCAGAAAACCTGATTCTACATCATCAGTGAGCAGATAGCTGAGGGAAAAATAACTAAATCCATTCATGTATCCGTCTGAAACACTTTAAGTAGAAAACATCACATACAGTCAAACTCAATGATGGAAACAATAGAAATGAAAACAAAACAAGACCCACCACATTTTATGCCATGCATATTTGGGTGGCAGTTTCCTTACTGAGTTATAATTAATCTCAAACAACAGACAAGTGAAAACTACATGCAATATTTAGATTTGAATCACTTCCTGTTGCACAGCAGCTCAGAGGGATGTTTCCTGTATCGACGTGTTAGGTCAAGTCATGTATTTACTGCGAGTGGTTGAGTGTGGTGCCTGACGCCCTGAAGCACTGCATATGAAGCACTCGCTCTGGTAAAAAATAGCGTCTGCTTAAGATGAGAAGGTTTGACCACAACAACAACAAAAAAAAAAAAGTTACTGCAGAGAAATCAGAAAAAATAAAATAATAATAGTATTTGTTTAAAAAGTAACTTGTTAAAATGGATAAATCTGACCAATCATCAGCAGAAAGCTGAGGCTTTGCAGAAGACTGAAGAAAACCGTTGAATAAAATTAAAGTCGCCTCCATGCAAGAGACTTTAACCACAGCATGACTTAAAGACCGTTTTTCTTGCAATGACTCTGGGGAAGTTAAACAAGGTACACAGTATGCTCTCTGACATAACGGACTTCAGTCAGGGATGAAAAAGAGAGAGACGGGAGGAAACGATTTTCATCACGTGACACATGAAGTCATTCTGAAAGTATTCTACTGGGGTCCTGCCCACGGAAATCTAAAACCCCTTCATTGGGAGCGTTTGTGTCCATGCGGCGGGCATCATTTTCAGAACCTGAAATAAATCAGCAGCGTCTGGCTGGTTGATACAAAATGGACCAGTGGGTGAGGAAAGGAAATATGGTAAGTGGAAACATATGTTGTTACTGAGCAGACAACTCCTCAAGGGGAAGAACGAAAAAAGCCTCGCCAGCACTGGTGGGATCTTAGACAGAAAATATTAGATAAATTTAACCAGCACCATATATATATATATATATATATATATATATATATATATATATATATATATATATATATATATATATATATTTCTTATGAAATTTCTCAGAAAGTTTTTACTCACAATTTACTTTAAGAGGAAACTGTGTTGCTAGGGTGTGTTCCTCTTTAAAACCTGTTTATTGATTTGTAAGCTAAACAATAATTCAATTGAAGTAAAAAGAAAACAAACAAAAAAAAAACAGTTTACATGAACAAATTTCTTTTGGTTTTTTTTTTTTACCTTCAATAGTTTGAAGTGGGTAGATTTCTGTTCATCTCTCTGTCGGAGGAAAGTTTTGGTTGACGGTGGTGACTGGTTTTTAAAGGAGATTAAAACATTGTTTTGTTTTGGTTTTTTTTCTATTTCCAGTCCAATCATAGCACAAACTCTACTCAGAGGACCACCATACAATCATTTTTCCTCAATACAACAATCGGTTCCACCACCATGGTTGACGTGGTTGAGATGATTGCAGCCAATGACATATCCTCCAGAGCAAATTATATCTACAGTTTCTTCACTGGTCTGGGCTTCCTCGCAGGCTGCTTCCTGCTCTACAGCTTCATTCAGACCTACAGGGCTCATAGACGGCTAGCATGGCTCGACTGCCTCCTCTGGGTTTTTTGTGGCTTGCAGCTGCTGCTTCTGTGCCTCTCTCTCCACATAGTTGCGTACAGACCTAACTACCTGACCACCACGGCTTTGGGTTGTGCTGCCCTCTCGTTTACCGTCAACACAGCGTCTTTGTGTGGCTTGTTAGTCTTGGTGCTTATAGCGTATATTCTAACCCTCGATCCCCCATCTAATGCCCTGCTGAGGAAGCCTTGGGTCTGCACAGTGGCAGTGATCCTGTCTTCTACGCTCATCTCTCTGCTGCTCGCTGGACTTCGTGGACCCAGAGACGACCTCCAGAAAGTGGAGCATTGTGTTATTGATCCGGCCCGTGCGGGACTTTCATACGCAGCTGCTAGACTGTGTTTGTCATTTCTGATTCCTTACATCCTCCAACTAGGACTTCTGATCTGTGGCTGCATCCGTCAGTGGAAATCAAAAGGACGTTTCCTGTCCGGCTCCGAGGAGGGCCCCATGTTCTTGACGGTCACCATATTTATGTTTTTCTGCCTGCTCTTCTACGGCGTAGTGCAGGTGAGAGGAGCCCAGCTCACTAAGCACGCAGAGCTGAGCCCACGGGAACGAGCCTTTCTGAGCGTGGCCGAGTGTGTGCTGTTTTCAGGGAGCAGCATCAGCCTGCTGATCGTGCTGCTCATGAACAGACCATGTCGAGAAAGTCTCCACGGAGTGATGACGCAACTGAAGGACTGCTGTCAAAACCCAGGAGGCGCACAGCCCACTAGAAACATCATAGCTCCACACATTGAGATCACAGACACACTGCAAGACATCGAGTCACAGGATGACAAAAGCTCATAAAGGCAGAACTGAAAGCTCACATACTGAACACTGACTGGACATCTGTTTTATATCTTATCCTTTTCTGTTACTGACAGTGTCAATGTTTTTTAGATGGACATTTTATTTTCTTTTGCAAAGATCTTGATTTGTTTTTTTAATTAAAACTTCATAATAAAATGTGCAATATGTTTCAACAATATCAGTTATGTTTTATATATCTCATGGAAATTCTCAATAAGGGCATTAAACTGGAACTTCAGGTTGCTGTTATAATACTTTATTGGAAAAAAAAAACTAATTTTCACCAAAGAACATTTTGACAAATGCCAGGAAAAACCTCTGTAGTTCCCAGTATGCAGCAAATGGAACATTTAGTCACTTTTAGTTTCCTGCCAACAGTGTCAATGGTTGTCTTGGTGTCAGAGAACCAGAAGACTAAACTTTTTTTTTTTTCCCCGAACAATTTGAAACAGGTAAGGGAGTTTATGGTTGGCAGATAATTTCACAGCTTTAATGATCTCAACCAGTTTTATTACACATCACTGGAAAGTGTGATTAGTCACCTTCATATTAAGGTCTAATTTATAGTGGTCATGAGTGTGGAACAAGCAGCAGAGCTAGACGTGGGTAAACACCAGGTGCTGTGACGATATGCTTTCATCCCGATTCGATTCTGATTTTTTGAGTGCTGATTCAATTTAAATTGCGATTCTTACAATTCTTCGATATTGTTGATTTTTATGGATTAAAAACAAAAAATTGTACAAAACTTTGTTTTGCTCGTCATTTTTCTTGATTTCAATTAGGAAAAAACACCATAGCCAGACCATTATTCTGCTGCAATAAACAATAAAAACAATAAAAAATGACAAAAGTTTTATAATGAATTTTTTTGTATTTATCTAAAAAAAAAAGAAAAAAAAAAGATTTTTTGACAAAAAAACTATCTTAAAATTGTGAAGCAAAAATCCTGATATTGTATTTTTCTATTCGATTTTTCCACCCCTAGTAAACACGTTTCCTTACTTTGTGGGGTAAGTATATATCAGTAAACTTTCTTGCTCTTATATATGGGCTCCATTTCTAAGAATGACTGAGAAATGTGGATGGTATAATGCCACAGTGGAAACAAACTGAAACCAAAGTAATGAAGCAGTGACCAGCATAAGGGGAATTTAAAAAAAAAAGTCAGGGAATAGCTTGTTTATCGTGCTGGTACCACGTTAAAGGTGAAAACCAGTCATACATGATCAGTAACAGCAAGTAAAGTCAGGAATCCCCCCATTTTCAGTCACGTCGCAATCAACACTGAATGTGATGCGTTTCAGCTTTAATGCAGCTATGGAGGCAACAGAGGCTACTAGCAAGTGTATGTTCAAAATAAAAACAAAAGATAAAGTGGCAAGAAGTTACAGTTTTGTATAGAAAAAAGATTACGTGAGATCATCCTCATCTGCCCTTCATCTTGTGTTGTATAAATATGTGGTCAGTCAGAGTTTACTAGAAAAAGCCCAACTCCCTTATTTACATATTTTGACATTATACAACTACAATCCTGCCAATGTATTTCATTACAAAGCTCAAATGCTGCTTTATTCCCGAACTTTAAAACAATTTTAAAGTTAAAAAAAAAAAAAAAAGTCATGGTGGATGGTCAATACAAACAGCTTTGTGGTGCACAAACTACAGAAACAATGCCAGATACTTTCGTGTTGAGCCTTATGATGTAACGTATGTGACGTGCCTGCATCGTGTGTTGTGTTGTGGTGTACAACAACGCTTCTCTGGATTTTCCTGCACATCTTTGTACAGCCATTCACAGTCACTACAGCAAGGCAGTGACAATTATCAAGACAAAAAGGTAAGCTGAGGATGACCGTTTTTCACAATTTAATTAAGCTTTATAGCTTTTATAGACGGGTGCCTGGCGAGTAACTGTTCACAAAAACTAGGGTAACATGTTAGTGAACAGATTTGACTTTTTTTCCCAGTAGTGCAGCAACATAAAGAAAACTGATAGAGTAAGATATCTGGAGTAACGTGCAACAAAAAATACAAGTTGGACAGTGTCTAGAGGGACAATGATCTAAAGTCTGAAATCATTTTCTTCATAACTCAGTTACCCATATTTCTAATAGAAACAACTTCATCGTAAAGTTGGTTAATGACAAGTTATGGAACAAAGTACATCTGATTGCCATGACATTGGAGTAGTTAACATTCAAATATATAGAAGACATATTATAGTTATTATCAGAAGCAGAGCACTTGGATCCAAGGACTCAGGTCAACTAGACCAAACCAGAGTCCAGACTAAACATGGAAAAGCAGCGTTTAGTTGTTATGCTGCAAACAAGTGGAACAAACTGCCAGTGGAGATTAAACTTTCCAAATGTAGACACTTTTCTCATGTTTAAGCATTAAATCTGCATGGTAACTTCTAACTGATCTTGCTTTTTATTATTTTAATTTATAGTGATTATTGCTATTAGTTGTATGCTTCTTTACACCATCTGAGATGCTATTAATGTTTTATGTAAAGCACTTTTAACTGTCTTAAACATGACAGGTGCTATGCAGATAAACTTGCCCTGCCTATAGTTCCAATTTAGTTCTTTTTTATTTATACTCTTTTATACTCTTATATAAAAATTATTTTGATGTGTTGCTATTGTAGGCAGATTTGATACCTTTAACTGGTTTTATGTCTTGAAAACAAGCTGTTAATCTTCTTTACTTTTGTTTTTCTTTTCAAGAACTGAGCAGGAATCATATTTTTGACCTGCTGGAACATCAGAGTTCAAAAAGAGAAGACAGATGTCACCAAACACTTCAAAGGAGATAAAAACATTTTTGCAAGCTGGTGAAAGTTTTTATAGTTGAATACAAAAGTCTAACATGGACATGACCATTTATGTGGATGACAGAATCCTCACTGAGAATGACCTCACAGTGCAGCCAAATGACACGCAGGTTGCCGTCTCTGGTCTTCTGCAGGCTGCCTCACAGAGCAGTCAGCATTATATTATCAGCATCTTTCTTTCTGGCCTCTACACCATAATCCTGTTTCCAGTTGGCCTTGTTGGGAATATTCTGATTCTAGTGGTTAACCTGGATAACAGAGGCCGCCTGACAGCGCCAGACCTCTACTTTGTGAACCTGGCTGTGGCTGATCTTGCTCTGGTTGCTGACTCTCTAGTCGAGGTGTTCAACCTGAAAAAGGGCTACTATGACAATGTCCACCTCTGCACCTTCATGAACATTTTCCAGCAGGCCAACATGTACAGCAGCGTCTTTTTCCTGACTTGGATGAGCTTTGACCGCTTTGTTGCAATGACCAACTCAATTGGCCGCAGCATGTCACGGGCACGCCTCAGCTGCTCCCTCATCTGGCTGTCCTCAACCTTGCTTACCCTTCTTCCTTTTGCTGTAGCTCAAGTGGAACATGCAGGGGAAGTCCACTTCTGCTTTGCCAATGTAACACAGATTCAGTGGCTGGAGGTGATGCTGGGATTCTTGCTGCCTTTTTGCATCCTGGGCATTTGTTACTGGAGAATAGCACAGGTGCTACAACGCAGCCAGAGGGAGCATGAGGGGCCACAGCAAAGGTTTCACATGCAAAGAGCCCTCCGAATGATCTCCGCGGCCGTGCTAGTCTTTTTCCTCTGCTGGCTCCCAGAAAACATTTTCCTAAGTGTCCACCTCCTTAGAAGCGACAAAGATAACAACACACTATGGCAGGACTACCCTCTGACAGGCCATGCTGTCAGGTTGGCTGCCTTTTCCAACAGCTGCCTGAACCCACTCATCTACGGCTTCCTCGGGGAGACTTTTCGGAAAAAATGCAGGCTTTTCTTCAGGGAGAAGCTCAGATGGTCCAAACTGCAAGCTTCAGGAAAATCCATCTATGTACCAACTGCACATCCATGCTTACATGCAACAAGTGAAACACTGAGTCATTGCTCAAGCTCCAAGATTTTGCCACAAACTGTTGTACATTCTCCAGTGCGGGAAACGCAAACCCGGCATAAACTGAGATCAAACACACCTTAAGAAACTTCTCACTAATGCTCACAAAGAATCCAAATTCTGCTAATACTGTAAAATAAAACCTGTGGATTTATTCTTCTCACATGAGAATTTTGATTTCTGGGACAAAATTTAAACCCACGGTTTTCTTTTTACTAAAACATGTTAGTTAAAATAAATCAGTTAACTATGTCATTAAATACTGGCTTCAATACACTGCATTTCAAGTATCATAACATGTTCCACGTCATAGCAACAGAGGATATTCTCAGCTGCATGTGTCCTCACCTCATTTTGCTTTGTTTGTCTTTTGCTTTCTGCAGGTTTCTTTTTGTGTTTCTTGTCTTTTTTCAATTTTTTATCTGGAGATGTAGTTCTTGTGGGAGGAATGACTTCTCGAGAGTTCTGTAAATAAATAATTCAATAAACCAATATGCGTGGATAATAATTTTAGATAGTTTAATCATAAAAAAAAATGCTTTTAGAAAGAGGAACATTTTTACTGTTCACTATTTAATCTCTCTTGCTCTTTTAAAAAATCTCACCTCTACTTTCATGTGTTTCCTTTTCTTTTTTAGTTTACTTTCTTCTCCAGGAATCGGACTCTCATTTGAGTTCAGCTTCTTCCTCTTAGATAGATTTGATTCTAGTTTCACAGACTTTACAGTTGCCATACCTAAGGAAAGAAAGACGTTTAAGAGCGTCTATGTAGACATACAAGATAAAATAGACTGAAAGCATCCTTGCAGATAAATACTTTCTATTTTATAATAATAGTAAATAGTATCTAATTTAGTAACCCTTAAAATAAGACACATTAAGAACAGATATGACTAAATTGGAATCTAATCCGAATCGTTTTCTTTTTTTAAATATATCAATAAATTAACCTTCAGCACATGGGTATTAGTCTTTTAGTTTTCATTCTTTTTAGCCGTCACGTTAATATAGTTATACCACAAAAAAGACATTCTTTTCACACAATTTCTTGGACTAAAAGTCCTGGACTTACTTAAATGTGAAGAAAACGTGTTTTCTTCAAGAAGCACAGCACGAGTAATGAACCAGGAAGTACTTCTGCTGACCCAAAATGTGATTGGACAAAAATCTGTACCTGTTTTGTGAAAATAATATTTAGCATATTCGAAATTGTGGGCAATCTAAAAAAAAATCTTTCACATATATGGTTATGATTAGATAATTCGTAATTCATTTATAGAAACAAAAAGAATAAATTACAAATTAAGTTTGACAAAAAATTACACTAATTTTACGCAAAGAACTTAAACATTTAAAATACTTAAACATTAAAAATCCAGCCCACAGGTAGTACTATAAATATAATTTCACTTCGTCAAATTAAAAAACTATTCAAAGAAATAGGGAAGAGTCATGCTGTATTTCGTCGGAAAGGACAAAAAAAAAAACCTCCCACGTTTGCACCGGAAGGGTTTCAACGTTGCACAACCAATCGTTACATGACCTGAGAGTGAAAACCTTTGTTTCACTTTACCCAACATCACGTAGCGTAAGATGAGCATTTGTTCAGGATGTCTTCAACAGCAGGACGAGTTTTCAGCGGTCTGACACGAGTGACATTTCGAGGAAAATCGATTAACAACGTTTCAACTGTCTTGAGGTGAGTCGAAATCTGCAACGTGCTTCACGATAGGCTGGACTGTAATTGACGGACTGGTTCAATGACAGTATCATATTTGTACACAGATGACACAAGTTGGTCCACTGGAGTTAGGTCTTCAAATCGTGCAGCCTTTTACTTGATTATATGAATTAAGATTTCAGTGATACTGAAGGTTGCTGTATATATTTGACTGTTAATGGAAAACATCAGGGTTGGTCTGCAGATGGCATCCTTCTCACCTGTCATTAATTCAGATTAGCCCTACATTACAGTTTATTAAAGCTTTTATATTTAGCGTGTTATTCAAAGTGATATTGCTTATTTTCCTACTTTGTAAATCAATGGACATTTTGTATCTAATGAAAATATTTATATCAATATATATCAATCTTGTGAACAATACACACTTTCAGACGAGTGACAAAATAACCATGTTATTTTGTCACTCAAACAGGTTGAGTTTAGGTTTATAGAAACCTAAATTTGTATAAATTGGTAAATTAATGTGTAATGATGCTGTTCTCTTGGCTTCCTTAATCATGAAAATCCCAAACGCAAATCAGACAAATCAGTGTTGACAAAAAAAAAAGTGTCCAACACCTTGGATTAGTTATTCTACACAGTGAAGTTGCAGACGTATGTATATACAGTACATGTAACTACCACTTTACAGACTCAGATGAGCAATTTAAACATAACGTGTAGTTTAAATGTATACAGCAATGAAATGACTAGTATCGAATTAACCACCCAAATGACCTTTGATCTGTACTGGCAGGTTTACCAGTACACGGACACTAGCTGTGAGCGCTCATTTGTCAGCCAGATCCAATACGTCCAAAGATGAAGAGGAGAACAATGAACCCATCAAGTTCTCCACCAGCAGGGCCAGTCACAGGACCTGGAAAGTGGACCGTTCTCTGGGGAGCCAGAATGAGCAACCTTGGTGGAAGGTGGTCCCCATAAGCATTGTTGGCGCTGCCTTTCTGTTGTGGTGTGCGCTGAGAAAAGAGACGGACATTGATGTACAGCTGGAGAAACAGCTGTTTCAGCAGTTACCTGGTTTGCTTTCAGATGAAGAGCCAGATCAAGTTAAAGATAAATGATGGAGCACCTGTGTATAAAATATATTTATTTTTTAAATGACATTTCTTTGTGGAACCAATTTTGCTTCTGACACTGTAGTAAATGACACCATCCATTGCTTGAAAGATTGTTAGGCCATGTTTTGTCTGTCAAGATTAATATTGAAATAAAATGCCTCATCAATAAAATTGAAAATGAGCCCTTTGCTTTCTGTTTATCAGAAAGGACTCGATGTCCCAGACAGTACACCTCCCACATCACAAAAGACACTCCCGTTTAATCAAGTTTAATTCCTATCCAGGTATTTAATCCCATACTTCAGGATGCAGTAGCTCAAGTCTTTGAGGGCCAGTGCTTTGCAAGTACAACTAGACCTGTCTCAAAAGGCAATAGTCAATTAATCTCATAAGAAAAAATGCGCACATTAAGTTTGCCAGACACGATTTTCTCTATTCTGTCTTGCTCACTCCAAGCAAGTGCTGCATTTGTTTTAAGACATTAACTAGACACAGCAATACAAACTTCCATCTAACTTCAGTTTTCCCAGTTGGGAAAAAGACAATCTGTCTGGATGAACATATGTTACAATCTTTATTTCCACTTTACAATGACTGAAAAATGACACATTAAATTTTACCATTCCACATCAGATCAAGTCCAAACATGTCCCCATATATGAGCTTTATCATAGACTGTTAGTGTTTAGAGACAATGTGTTCCAAATAACCACATTGCCAAAACCCTGGGAGAAATCCTGATCCGTTTGAGCAGACTGGATGAGTAATCTGCACATTGAGCGAAATTTTCTGTAGACATTAAAGTATGTTGATCTGTCAAAGGGTGTACTTGCATTTTTATGGAATTATTTTAGTTGAAAATGGTCTCAAAGTGATCAGTGCAATGTTAGTTTTATCGCAATGTCTGAGACTATTAATCATATGGGAAAATTTGTTATCGTGACAGACCTAGGTACAACAGACCTGATTTAAAAAAAACAAAAAGGGAGGGGTGTGTGTCTTGAACAGCTTGTGTAATTCTGTAAAAGTTTGAGCCATTGACTACAACCAGTTGTGTTGCTGCAGAGAAACTTTACCTTAAGGACACCAGCCATAGATAAGAGATGGTGATTCATACTATATTGCAGCAGGACAATCTTGACTGACATCTCCTGTTGACTGGGGGTAGCACCACAGATTCCATACACAAGTCAAAATGAGGTAGCAGAAAGTTTATTTACAGCACAAAAGGAAATCCTATGACATGCAAACACAAGATTTGAGGGGGAAAAAGTACAGACTAAAACACTTGCCAACCTGAGAAAGGAATGGAATAAGTCACTATGACCAGATATGAAGCTCTAGCCTACAATGAATAGGACAGTTGAAGAAAATGTCATGTGAAAAGAAATTAAGTACAAAAACATACCTGAAACTACAAATATGTGGCACTCATGCTGGTAATCCTTCAAGATTTACAAAACAAAACCCCAGTCACCCCCCTCCCCCACCCTCAAAAAAGTTAAAACCCACACAGATTATTTATGCACGCTCTCCTCTAATTCGCCTGGCCAGCTGAATGTCCTTGGGCATGATGGTAACCCTCTTTGCATGAATGGCACACAGGTTGGTGTCTTCAAACAGGCCAACCAAGTATGCCTCACTGGCTTCCTACATTTAGGGGGAAAGAAAAAAAAAATTGGTAAGGGGGTAATTTGACTTCTGATTTCTTTTTGTTACATTCATGTGCAGCAGTTCTAAGCTGAAACCATAAGCACAAAAAAACCCTTTTGCGAATAGCTTTAATCCATGTGTCTAAATAGCTCTATGTAATTCAAAACTAAGCAGCTCTACCGTATACATGAACCAGTCTAAACTCAAATCGTGAGACCTCACCTGGAGAGCACCAATTGCTGCACTCTGGAAACGCAGATCTGTCTTGAAATCCTGAGCAATTTCTCTGACAAGACGCTGGAAAGGCAGTTTCCTGATAAGCAGCTCAGTAGACTTCTGGTACCGACGGATCTCACGCAGAGCAACAGTGCCTGGCCTGCCCAGAAGAGAAAAGAAAAGTCATATTGTATTTACAAACACTGATTCCAAAGACAGTGATAAAAAGGACATTGAATACAAACCTACAGCAGAAATCCTAGATTACAGTCAAAGCTTACCTGTATCTGTGGGGCTTCTTTACTCCACCAGTGGATGGCGCACTTTTCCTGGCAGCTTTGGTTGCCAGCTGCTTCCTAGGCGCCTTTCCTCCGGTGGATTTACGAGCAGTCTGCTTGGTACGAGCCATTTCTCACTTACGGTTCTGGGAGAAAAACAAAAACAGAAAAACATTCAAAACTGACTCATACTTCAACGCAAATTAAAATCATCAACACTAAAGGAGATACACAAAGCAACTCAATACATCCGGGCATTTTAACAATTACGCAGCGGTCGCCCTTTTCTTTATGAAATCTGTATAAATCATCTGCTCAACACTTAAGTTTATCTTGAGTATGACCCACACTGTCACAAATTAGGCGGCAAAGTTTCACCTAGATGTCTCTTAGTTTCCCTGAAACACGGGGAAAATGCCTTATTAAATTCAGAATGTCACTGGTTTACATATCAACGTAAAGCCCAGCCACCATTAAGCTTCATGGGACACTCACGTTTCTTTGCTTGTCTGGCGAGCAAATTAAATGCGAGCATGGACGGTTGCAAAATGGCGCCAGCTAGGTACCACCGACTCAACATCAGGATCAAGACACCATAGACTACAAAAAAAAAAAGACTAAAAAAAAATTGCAGAATAGAATGGAACAATACATTTTTTAAAAAGTTTTCCCTGTTCTAGAAACCTTAAAAAAAACTTGAATTATCTGCAGGTTAAATTATGTGCATGGCGCGCGCGCGCGGGTTTGTTGTCAATAGATTTCCGCTTGTACCCCCGCATTTCATCTGTTATGAACCACATGAAGTCAAATCATACCAATTCATTAATGACCATTAACTAAATGTATAATATCGCTAAAGTTAAAAAATAATAATAACTGATAGTTTTACCCCTTTTGTTTATTTTGCCGGCTTCACTGGTATCGTCTTCTCTCGTCGTCTCTCAGTGTTGTCGTTGCCTCGCAGGAGGGGGTGTTTATAAGGTAAGCAGAGCTCAGCTCTACGTCACGCCCTTAGAGGTATATGATTGGTTCACATGATGACCGATGAAGGAATATGATTGGTCGAAAACAAATTACGATCACTGCCTTTGCATCCTCACTCCAACAGATTGAATTTCTTTATTTCTATCAAAATGTTGCATGATTTTTTTTCTTTCTACTAATTCACATGAAATTGCTTTCTGTTAACTTTATATTTCGTAACTTTGTTTTCACTTCAGTCTTAAAAACCTTTCTGTATTTTCCAGAAGCAGACAGAAATATGTTGCTATATAGAACAAAGATTACTTTTAATTAAAATAGTTTATTTATTAATAAACAATAAATTACGCATCTGAAATAAATCTGTTGATCAGAAAAGAAAAGAAACAAACACCACTAAATTTTTAATTCAGTTTTAATTCAGTTTCTTTAACAAACTATCTTAAGATATCACAATTTACCATCATTCGTCACTTGATTGAATTTAAACATGTTTTTGTTCTGGTTTTGAGTCTGGTTAACAATCATCCAAAAAAAAAAAAAAAAAGTTGAAACCATAGACTGCATGGTCGAAACATTAGTTTTTCAGTCGTTCATGGATATCTTTGTTTAAAAAAAGGAGGGAAGCGGATTCAGTCACGAGCCCGCCCACAAAAATAAGCTTGAAAGAATTATTTGTTATCATACTCAAACTAGCCATATCAAAATATTTATATGTATCTTATATTGTTCTACGTGTTTTGTATCAATAGTTAAAATATAAATCCATTTCCTAGTTAGCACTTTTTTTCATGCTTATCGTCTTGTATTCTTTATAAACTGCGAGAATTAAAAAAAACATTTTATATGCCCATTTAAAAAATTTCCTTTGTAAAATACTAATTAATTTCGGCGAATTAAGGTGAAACAAATCGAAAAACGTGCGAATGTTTTTTTTTTCAGCTCAACTAACTGGATCACATTAATTCAGTCAAGCGGAACGTTAGTGTGTTGGGGAAGTATTGTTGGACGGACCTATTCTGGTGTGACACTATCGGGTAGTCAATGCTTATAGCGTTTTTGGGATAGTTTCATTATTTAAACTAAGCAAATTAGAGGAATTTTAATAAATTCCCGAAACATGTTCTGCTGAGCATGTTTAATCGAGATCTGTCGAGCTGAATTATTTGGATGAACAAGCGCCGAAAACCTGCGGTACTGGAGGAAAGCATGACAGAGCAAAGGCTGCTCTTTATAGGTATGTATCTATAGGTATTATAGGTATGTATATAAAGAGGTACATATTCGTATTATATTTTAGTTGAGCATAAGAAAGAAATATTTGAGCTGAACTTGTAAAATTTTATAAACGAATATTGTTTTTTAAATCTATTTGTTTAAAAGCAGGTCACTTTCCTGATTGTCTGTGTCTTCTGTTTATTCTACAGACATTGAAGCAAAATCCAAAAGCCCCATAGCTTTTGAAGGTGGTGCAAAGAGCCCCCTTTGGACACAAAGTGATAACTCTTTTAGATTTAACTTCTCCTGTGACAGCCTTTCAGCAGCTCAGGAGAAAGCATCTCCATCATCCCGGTCGGAGACAGAAACAAGCCGGATATCATTCACAAGGCAAAACTCTGCTTTTGCTTTCAACTTTCAAATCCCTCCAGCAACACCTGCAGAGAACATGGACACAACAGTGACAACAGACACTTGTCCTTTGCACACTCAACAATGTGTCCCAGAGGAAAAAACTTTCCTTGCGCAGGAGGTTATTGCTCCACCTGAACCATCGGAGCAGTCCAACACTAAGAAGAAGAAGAAATCTGGCAAGAAGAAAACTTCTGGCTCTGAGATGCAGCAGAAGCCACCTGAGGGCCGTCAGGGAGATGACGAGCTGGTCAGTATACCTTTTCTTCCTATAACCATAGCTTTCATTTGATGTTTTGTGGTTGAACATGATTCAATCTTTCAGACTGCAGAAGAGCAGCTAAAAAGGCAGCTGGACTGGTGCATCGAGCAGCTGGAACTAGGATTGAAGACCCAGAAAGGAACACCAAAACAGAGTTAGTTATTTTCTTTTTTTCTGTTTCCCCCATGTTAAACATCAAACACCACCTCAATCATGCACAGGCCCAGGGGCCCAGTGGATTATGACCCTTCTTGTTGTAGCTCATTAAATTAGTATGTTATCCGGGAAAAAAAAAAAAAAAAGTCATCACTCTTCACTTCTTCATACTACATAAGATAAAACTGTATCTGATCAGAAGGAAATTACTTAGAATAAAAAGTTATCATAACAATGGGGGGAAAAAGGACATATGGATGGAAACTTATTCATATATGACAAGAATAACCTTGAAAAGATGTCAGGGGATTATGTAGGTTTAGAATTTATCCTAAAACAAACCAGTCAACAAAGAGATTTGGTATGATTGGAGAGAGAGAAAGTGGTATATTGAGTGCGAACTGATGCCTTAACAATAACCATGAAAAATGCTAAATAGTTTAACAAAAATTACCACAAGCAGAATGAAAACAGTCTAGATGTCACAAAATACACAGAATGAAACAATCTTTTAATTAATAAAGGAAAATTCTCCTGTAGGTTTGTCTGAAAGTATTTTTCTACAAGAGAATGGGAGTTGACAGGAATGACTTTGTGTAGCTTTTTGTCCTGTAGCAGACGAAATACGTCTCATTAAACACACTGTGTGGTTTTTTTGTTTTATGTAGTGTTTGTAGTGAATGGGTTCGGTTCCCTCTTTGTTGCATTTCCAGTCTGTTGTCTAGAACAACTACAAAGAGGTGTAAAACCAACAAAACTAAAAGAGACTAAAAACTGACAATTCACCCACAGACTCATGTTGCATAAGACAAACATGAAGAAATGCAAAATAATCAGGAACTACATTCAAAACAACCATAAGCATATGTGAGTTTTTATGGTTGGTTTATAATCTTTTAAATTCTGGAAATTTTGCTTTTTTTAAAAAAACAAACTAAGGGCGTTTTTTTTTTTTTGTTTTTCTTTTTTTTTTGCATGTTTCTGGAAAGGGGCCTGTTCTTACCTCCGCTAAAGAGATTATGTTTTTACCATCATTTATCTGTTTGTTTGTGTTCAAGATAACTCATAATGTTTTAGACGAATTTTCATGAAATTTTCAGGAGTTGTTGGAAATATGAAAAGGAAGAATTGATTTAATTTTGGTGGTGATCCGGATCATTGTGTGGATCTAGGAATTTTTTTTTAGAACTGTGGCCCTTGGTGGAGGTTTTGCACACTCAGAGTGCTTTTCTAGTTTCATAATCCATCCATTTTGCAACACATGGTTAGTAGTCGGGGTAGGAAGAAAAAAATTGTTTCATATAAAAATTCGGTTTTTTGGTCAATTTTTTTTTTTTTTTAAATTTTATTTTCAATGTTTATATGGTTAGATGCTAGATGGAGAATAAGTTACCACTTTACTCCAGCAGAGGGCGAAATGTTTCTTTGTCTAGTAGCATGATGTTATATCCATTTTGGAAACCACTTAAACAGAAGACAGAGAATTGCGGACAGCATTTTGGATTTTTTGCTTTGAAGGGAAAGGCAGAGCTGGACATGTCAAAAGCTGTTTGTAAACTCTACGTGCACATGTCACGTACCGCAGTAACACGTCCAAACAGATGGTTCAGATATATTGCTGCTCAATAAATCTTAAAAACTGACACACAGTTGATTTTCTTTTATTTGGGAAATCTGGCTCATCATATAGTCTGTAAACTTGGTCATCATGCAACTTTTTCCACAGGGTCTGCTGTTTAAAAAGCAAAGTAAACATTGCCAATACTGAGGAATCACAATTTAAATCAAATTGGCGTCAAAATAAAAAACTACAAAACTAAAAATCTAATCATTAGAAAAGCATATCATCCCAGTCCTAGTTAGTAGTCTGATCGGAAGTGAAATGCTCTATATTTAAGATGTTATCACCTCTAGTTGATTTAAGGTTTGTCTTTTGTCTTGCAGAGGAGGAGGCCTCTCGTGCCCTGAAGACTCTGCGGAGTTCCAAAGCTCCTCTGGCTAAAAAGAGGCAGGTGATGAGAACCATGACTGGAGACTACAGGAAACAAATGGCAGATGAGAAGAGCAAGCAGTTCAAACTCATTCAGAGTGGTGAGTGGATTGTTGCAGCAGGGGGATTTTAACTGTAAAAAATTACTCATGGAAAAAAGGGAAGTGTGATGGAAGTGATTTAATTGACAAGTTTCTTTATTACTGACAGAGATCGCATCAGCTCAGGTCAAAGTTGTGTCAGATTCCCCAAAGAAGTCAATTTTCCACCGGAGAGCTGAAGTCAAAACCCAGCCGCCAGCCACAGAGGGACACTTGCAGCAAACCAAAACTCAGAATGACTCAAAGCCAAAAGTACAGACTCAGGAAGAGACATCAGGATTCGTCTTTGTTCCATCAGAGGAGAAGTTCTGCTTCAGTTTTTTCTGATCGGCCAATGAAAGAAAATGTTTCTAAAAGCTTCAAACTGGGAATAAATGCCAATAAATGACTACTTTTAATGTTCTCTTTTGTATTAAGTTTGCATTCACACAAGATTTAAAGTCTTAAAGTTGATCAGAAGAATGAGTGTCATGATATTCATTATTTGCATTCAGGAGTTTCTTAAAGATTACAATCATGTTTTCCAGTTTCTATTCCAAATACCTTTAAACATCAAATGTGTACAGAAAGAGCTGACTTCTACAGCCACAGTCTTGCTCTGTCCTGGTTTGGTCTTTTTGATAAGAGATGTCTTCATGATATCATTGAAATCTCTGTCGGCTTTTGAGTGTGCAGCACAGATAGGTGAAATGTTTGACATTGTGTGACATTTTATTCCATCCAGAACTAAATGTGTATGTGAGAATGCGTGTTATTAGTTATGGGATTTAAAAGGTCCAATGTATTTAACCTTGTTGCATACACTAAAATGATCAGGCAGTTAAAAGTCAGGGAATTTCAGGTGTTGCATACTTAAAAAAAGAAGAAAAAAAAAAAGTTTTTTTTTTTATCTTTATCTCCAAGAATTTACAGAGCAACTCGGATTGAAAGACCACAAGATCACTAAAGATTGCTCATCAAAAGCTCTCTAAAGTTGTATTTTAGAGAAGTGATCCTCCTCAAAAGGTTGTTTTGTGACATCAGAGGAGTTTTCCATGATGCTTGGCAATTATATGTGAAACCTTGAAAGAACCTTTCAGGACAACTCAAGGATGTATTTCCATTGGTTATCCTGTAAAATCCTTCAAAGAAATTTCAAAAACACTTCCTGAGGATTAATAAATAAACATTTAGATGTTTAGTGACAGTTCTAAGAAATATCTGTAAAGTTTATTCAGTTGAACCTGCAAAGAACATTTAACCAATGCGAATCAAGGGTCCATTATAATTTTCTGGAATCTAGGACTACTTTAAGTAACCAAGTTTTTGAAAAATATTTTCTAAACATTTAGTAAACTTAGCAATATACAGAAATGCATGATTTCTTTTCTTTTATCTTAAAAGTTAGCAGTTTGACATTAAATTTAGCTCAAACTTAAGTAAGAACATTTTATTTCTACAACACTTCTCACAGAGAGAACTCACAAACTGCTTCACAGGATAAGAATATAAAAATACAGCAATACATCAGGTATCATACAATTAATATTTGACATGACCAATAAAATCCAGACTAAACATTAAAATACTGCATCAAAGTAGTCCAAATGCCTGCCTAAACAGATTTATTTTAAACTGCTTCTTAGAAATGTCAGCAGAAGAGGGTGCTCTTAATTCAAGAGTAAATGAGTTCCACAGTTTTGGAGCAATGACCTGAAAGACTTATCACTTTTAGATTTGAACCTGCTATGTTGAAAACAAAGTAATAGGGGAATAGCAGAGTGCAGTGACCCGGCAATGTGAAAGAAAGAGAGGAGATCAACTAACAAGGAGCCTGACCGTTAAGGGCTCTGTACGTAAGGGCGAGGACTTTGTAATGGATCCTAAATTTTACAGGAAGCCAGTGCGGGGATGACAGGTGGTGTGAGGAAAAAAGTTTATATATATATATATATATATATATATATATATATATATATATATATATATATATATATATATATATATATATATACATATACATATATATATATATAAACAACCAAATTAACAAAAACAAAATGTAACAGAAGCTATTCATGAGGTAATTATTTGTGCACAAAAATTCTTCCTGATCTTGTAAATTCCTGATTTGTCCAGTGGGATGTCCACTGTTCAACAGGAAAGGGTGAGGTGTGTTTCAGCACGAACACAATTGAATGTGACACATAAAACACGAAAAGTTGGGGCTGCTGTTGAAATAATCTGACCGCTAATTGTAAGTCTGTTAATTATTAACCATATCTACATAGTTGGGCATTAGTTTACTGAAGTTGTTTTATAACTTCATTAAAGTTCGTGATGCGTTCTACATTGTATGATGTTGTGGTGGACATATGTGGTCTTGCTAAGCTAACTAGCCTAAAGCAGAAAGTTGGGAACTAGCTGGAATACATTAACAATACCAGTGCAAGTAGTAATAAGCTTGTTCCATAGCATTGTTCTGTTTTTTTCTTTCATTAAAATATATTTTCAGTGATCAATGGCTTTAGCTGTCTTATTACTAATGAAACAGGTTCTTTAGAGTTTTATTTTAAAGCACTGAATGGTGTTTATTTGTGAATAGGGGCGCGGGGGGAGAGTGAAAAATGTCAGAGTTAAGCGATGAGGCTAGCGAGTCGGAGCAGCTGGGCTCCAGTCTCTCCGTCTGGCTGGGGGACTCCCTGCTCCGACCCGAGGAGCTGAATGTCCCTCTGGACCTCCACACAGCCTGCGCCATCGGCCAGTACGACGTGGTGGCTAAGTGTATTAAAAAGTGTGTAACAAGAAAACACATCTTGAAGTGCGCTCGTGTTTCCCACGATTTACATTCATAATTGTTTTCAGGGGTGAGGTGAACCTGGACGGGAGGAACATGGGAGGGTGGACACCCCTCATGTATGCAGCTTACATCGGACATGACAACATTGTAAATCTCCTCCTGGAGACCGGTGTGGACGTAAATGCTACCACTCCGAGAGGACTTACTTCCCTCATGTTGGCAGCAAGCTGTGGGAATGAAAGTATTGCATATTTTCTGCTTCAGGTACAAAAGGTTCATCTTTTAATTCATAGCAACAAGTATCAAGGAGTGGAAGTACAGTATTGTTTAATGTGAAATACATGTGATTGGATTTTAGTTGATTTTGCAAGTTGGATGAAAAACTTTTAAAATCAGACAAGTAGTGACTAAAAATTTGCGCTTTTTTTTTCTTTTTTTTAAATTAAAAAGTTAAACATGAAACACATTTGAGTAAAAATTTCAGCAATCCTAAGTTATTTTTTTTCCTTTGACCCACAAGCAAGGGGCTGAGCTGGAGCTGAAGGACTCTCGAGGCTGGACAGCTTTATTCCACTGTACAAGCACAGGCCACCAGCAGATGGTCAAGTTTCTCCTGGATAACAATGCTGATGCTAATCTTAAGTCAGTGTCATTGTTTACATAAAAAGCAAACAACAATATTCAACTGTTTTTATTATTTCTATAATTATTTTTTAAACACTTCCTCACCCACAGAGAACCAGGGTCTGGTTTCACTCCCCTGATGGAGGCGGCTGCTTGTGGACATGAAATCATTGTTCGGTACCTGCTTGATCATGTAAGTAGACAACTAACTAGATGTTTTTTTGTTTGTTAGTTTTTTTGACTACTAATTCCTGGCCAGCCTAAACTGCTTTGTTTGCCATTCACCTGCTCTGTTTTTCCAAACTTCTCTCTCATCTCCTATGTATTGTATGTAAAGGCAAAACATACAAAAAAAAAGACTTGCACCATCTTTTATTAATCTACAGAAAGTTAAAGTTGACGATCGCAACACGAAAGGAGAAACTGCACGTGCCCTTGCCAAGCTGTATGGTTATACTAAAATCGTTAGCCTTATAGACTCACGTTCTCCAAGAATGAAATCAGGTATTTTCTTTTAATGTAACAGAGTAACATGGAGTTCGTTCCTTGTCTTTTATTTTCTCATTATTTGTTATTCCATCTTCCAATTCAGGACACTTTGATGACCTGAGCTCCTCAGAGGATTCTGATAGTGCACCGCATAGGATTCACTCAAGTCGAAGCATCCACGACGGGCCACAAGCCATTGCCAAGTTCCGAGTGGGAGGCACCAGCAAGTTTTGTGGTACGTCACATAAAATATCTATTTTTGTACAATGCATCATTACTAAACATTAGTTAGGAATGCAGTGATACCAGTATTTGGTATTGATCTAATATGATGTGCATGTACTCGTATTTGGTATTCATAGAAATGTTCTGATACGACAGAGCCCAATTTCAATGTGAATAAGAACGGAGCTGGAATTATTATGTTTGTTTTTTAGTATTTTCTTAATGCATGAACACATACACACAACAAAGCAATTACCGTGCCTAATCAAAAATCTGAATTCACCATTATAGCTTTGAGAAAACCTTATTTTAGGCATGTAAGTGCTTTGTCTCTGAGGTGCACCCCCTCCTCCCTCATTCTACCAAAAAAAAAAAAAAAAAAAAAAAAATCTCATTTCCTGATAATTTCCAAGCCTTACATTTAAGAGTTTTTATTCAATGGGTATCCAAAACAAAACTTATTACTATTTCTATTTTAAAAATCCAAGTTTGGGATTACCTGAGCAAGAGAAACTGAACTTGGGCATGTAGGTGCCTTGTCACAGCTGTGAACATAATCCACCAGAAACCACCATCATTATGAAAATGCTGTTTTCAGTCTTTATATTTAAAGGATAGCTGCAGGATGATCCATATGATATCACACTATTAACCACTCAGTTCTTACATTGGCTTGAATTGATGTGTCTGTAAAGTACCCTGACACAATATTGTTATGAAGTGGCGCGATGGAAATAAAGCTGAACTGAACTGAATTGAATCTATACCGGTCCACCATTAGTACCAGTTAACTGTTATGGGATTTATTAGAACTCATTTTGGTGCTTGGTATCAGCAAATATCAGATGCATCTACTTGTACTCGGTTTAAAAAAATGTGGTACTGGTGCATCACTAGTTACTAGAGTTCGTGTTTCAAGTGATTAAGTCATACAGGCAAAAGATTATGTTTCTAAGAGGAAGTCTGTGCATTGAGCATCTTCCATGTTGCAGAAAATGACAAACAGATGCTGTATGCTGCATGTAAACAGCTTTATTCGAAGCAAAACATTCCCTCAATGGTTTGCATTTAATTGAGCTACTCAATGTAACGTTTGTCCTAACAGAGCCTCAGGCTGTGTTGCCAGGATACATGTTTCGTGATGTTGGTGACCAGTGTGATGGCATCTGCTACCGTGATGTGACATCACCAATTAATGAGCTAGATGGCCAGAGCCACAGCAGCAGAGGTGAGAGGTACCCATTTATTACAGAAAGCAAGCAGATTTTGATAAATATTAATATTTTTTAAACATCTTTGCAGACGACAGTCCGTTCTTTGACAATGACATGCCCACCATGAGGAGCAGCAGTAGCAGTAGTGAGGGCCTGCCTCATGTAGTCGGACTCAGCTGGGAAGGTTCTGTGGAGAGTAATGAGGTGATCCTAACAGGCTGTTCTTTAAGATGCACTTTTCTTATTTTTCTCATACCTGGTGACAAATAATTTAATTTTACACCATCAGGATTCTGACCAGTGTAAAAAGAGCAGCTCTAGCAGAGGAAGTAAGAGTCATCACTCAAAAGGCAAAAATCGCCATGGAAGTAATGATGCTACTCGGCCCGGTGGAACAGGAAACTGTTGCAAACACACAGCTACTCGTCCCCCACCTTCTTGTACTGGTCCAAAGGCATGTCTGTATTTACTTCCATTTTTTTTCCCTTTCCATAGTTTGAACCAGTTTTAGATCTTGTTCATTGAGGTCTTAGTTGATTCTGGTTTTGGTCTAAAATCTGTTACCCCTGCAGGATCTGGAAGAGTTCTTGGAACAAATTGGTTTCTCTAAATATCTTACGTTACTTGAAGAACAAGACATTGATCTACGGATATTTCTCACCCTGACAGAGAACGATCTGAAAGAAATAGGAATCACGTAAGACTTTTGTTCTTTTATCCCAGAATTTCTAGTTACAGTTACAGGCATGTGTGTTCTTATGCAGTGAACAATCTGTTCTTATCCAGACTATTTGGACCTAAACGGAAAATGACGTCAGCCATTGCAAGGTGGCACAGTGGAGCTCGACCACCCAGTGATGCTTTGGAACAAGCTTATGCTGATCAGCTTGAGGCTGAAATGCAAGAGATGGCCATACAGCTACACAAGGTAGCTGTGAAGCAAATACTCACCATAATTTCACCATGGCAGCTTAAAAGAAAAACTTTAAAACATTTTTTAAAAAAAAATTAAACTCTACTTGTGTAGCGCTGTGAGGAGGTGGAAAGCTTGCAGAGCCAGGTGTCTCAGGAGAAGGAGTTGCGTACAGTGATGGAGGGATGTCTGATGGAGGACAAAATGGCATGGAAGAGTGTGCATGCTGAGCTGGTGGAGAACCACCGCCTGGCTCAGGACATGAGCACGACACTGACGAAGGCAAGGACGTGTCGAGCTGAACTTTTCTCCCGTCTGAATGCAGACGGAAACAGCAGCTCATACACTTGTTTGGAAGATAAAGTAAAAAGTGACACTGGTGGTAAAGGTGAGCTATGTGGCGGTGAATGAAAATTTTACTTTGAATTGGAATTAAAGAATAAAACTAAGTGATTTGGCTTCTTGTTGTAGCTGCAGAGACGCTGACATGTTCCAGTGTTGTAGAGCTGATGAAGAAGCTGGATTCCTATGAAGAGCAACTTGGTGAGTAGTTACAATAATTTGAGATCAGTAGATTGTTATTTCAGTGGATGTAGTCTCATGGGTTTGTGTCGTTTTGTCATCACAGCAGGGACTCTACAAACCCTTCTTCAGAGTCTGAGGCGACTGAGTGCCCCTGAAAAAGTCTCAGACAGCTGGGAACGGCCTTAAGCTTTCAGGTGACTACAGTCTCATTTGATTGTTCCATCGGGTATTAGAACCGTAAACATAACCTGCCTCTCATACTTTAAAGGGAGCTCCTGCCAATATTTGACGGAGGGTGATCTGACCACCCTTAACAATCTCAGCAAAATGGGAGGAGGCCAAATACAAGGCCGACCCTGCCCGAGCAAAGCAGTGCAGCAAGTAGGGCACACCTGTAGCCCGTCTGCGATTGGCTGATCGACCAGAGCTCGCCAGATGAGGACAATGGCAATGCAGCTGCTGCAAGAAAATGACAAGCAGGCAGGAAGGGTACCTGACCCCTCATTCCTGCGCTGGTGTGTGCAGGAATCCTGAAGCTGAGTTGTGCAACTGCACAGAGAAGAGGAAGGACTGAGTGAATCAGAGGCTGTAATACTGTGATGTATGTGGATAAAGTTATGATTACAATCATATGGAGAGATTTAACAGCTCGATACAAGTATATGAAATATGTTCTGCAGAGTTCGTATTTAAATGAAATTTCATTTGTTTGCTGTTAAGTGAAAATGATGTCCTGCTGAATGCATTTTTAAAACACAAAATATTTGTGTGAGCAATCACTTAATTATGAAGACAATGAGATTTCAGAATTTCTCCTCAAACTGTAATTACATAATACTTTAGGTTCACATTTTCCAGTGATAATCATATAATTTTTTATTATTTTAACCAAAGGTCCAGCCAAATCTTTAAAATACCACAATTTCAATTTATATTTATATATGAATTAAAATCCTGTAAGAAAATAGGTTGATTGTTCAAAATCTGTGCTATTTTTTCCATTGTATTTTTAACTGAAAGGTAAAATATGCAACAGAAAATCATTTTGCTTTATATAGATGTACTGTAAGGAATTGGCTGATGTTAAAAGGCACATTGTTGTAAAAGAAACATTTGTCCAATTTTTCCATAAACAGTTATGTGAAAAAATGTCAATTTCATGATGAGTGAGTGTTTAACAAGGTTTACTTCTCAGAGCCAGATGAACATGGGATTTAAAATTGGTAAAGGGACAAAACCGTGCAAAATAATGGGGAAGAATCAGACACATTTGCTGGTAATTTTGCAGTTTTACAGGACATGTACTTTGGCTGTGACTGTAAATGTTCCATTACATGAATGCAAAGACTCGGGATTTCCTGCTGACAAACCATTACTCATTTAGTACAACTCTTGAATGATATATATATACATACATACATACATACATACATACATATATATATATATATATATATATATATATATATATATATATATATATATATATATATATATATATATATATATATAAATGATGTGAACTGTCAATGGGAGTAGAATTCTTGTTGTAGATTATGACATATTGACAAATTTCTGATAGATTAAGGAACATGTTCATCATTATTTTCTAATGAACTCAGTAAATTAAGATTTTTGTTTACATCTCTGCACCATGGTTGCTTTCACAGCAGCAGTGATTTGAATGCTGTGGCTGAACTTGTGGTTTTAGTATTTATCTCTGTAATGCTGTTTTCACACCAGGATCAGATGCTTGATCATATCCAATGGTACAAATTAGTCTGACTATTAATATGGTTAGTATTTTACAGGTGAACACAGCAGATTATAGACTTGGACTTAGCAAACCCCTTTATGATTGTTAAAAGGTCTCCTTGTAAAGCCCATATTTCTCAATACTTATGTGCTCGTGGCTTTGGTGGTAAATGCATATGGCAACAGTTTGTACTCAGTGACAATCTTGCTGATATAAGAGAACTGGGATCTTTGCTTTAGTAGCTAATACTGACTGAAGAGACTCCACCCAACATGTTTTTTTTTTTTTAAAACTCCCAAGGTATAACAGTCACTAGAAAATTATTAAATTTGACTTTGTTTTGTGAAGTATAAAATATTGAAATGGCATGTATTCTGAAATCTGTGGAAAAAAAGAGCACAAGTCAGGAGGGGAAACTAAAATATAATCTGTAGTGATGCTCTGCTGCAGATCTACAGTTTCCCTGCAGGATAGGAGTAGATGGGAGAAACAGTTGTGGTGCTGTGAGAACTTAACCAATCATGTAGAAAGCAGTGACATATGACAGGAAAACAACTTCTACTGTGTAACTGCTAGACAAAGTAAAGCCGTCGGCTGGTTGCCAATTGGGATGTCCGGGCCCCTGAGGGTAAATGTATAGTGTTGCTCCCTCTCTGAGGTGCCCTCGAGTGATGCCATTTAAGGCACTCGTCCCCTGAGATCAGCTGTTTTGTGATGAAGTGGAGCTTGTAAAAGAAAAATAATCACGAGGGTTTTAAGGTACAGAATTGAAGAGTCGGACGTGCTGCTTGAATGTATTGCTTGAATTGAGAACCACAGCTTTTGACAACAAAGCAATATTAACCACGGCATCTCAAAGTAGTATGTACAGGCTTTAGTAATTCATTTAAGATGCGCAGATCATTCCTCATTTACAGGGTATAAAAACTATGTCAAAACAAGCAAATGTGAATTCACACTGAATTGCCGTTATCACTTCTGCTTACATGATTTCACCAACAGTTCAATAACAAACTCGTGAACATGAATCACATGTTATTGTGGCTCTTCAATGCTTGTGTAGAACAGAGCGCGGGTACCTCTTCTGTCAGGATCTTTTGTCAGATCTAACATCAAAGCCATCCATCCACGTTTCCACAAAACACTTCAGACGTATGTAGAATGATGCTGGTATCTTGGCACCTGTTTGCACGTGTGATCCAGGTCGGTGTGAGGAAGTTTCCCTTTCCCATGGAGGACCAGCTGCGTGAACAGTGGTTGTGACTTGTTCATGTGTACTCACACAGGTGACCGCAGCCAGCAGGGCAGTGAGCGCTGCTTTTGAGCCAGTTCATGATGTGCTCCAGATGTCCACCATGGCTACAGCCCTGACACCACACAAACAGTCCCTTCACCACATGGTGGCACACTGCACAAACACTGGCACACTGATGACACCTAAAAGACAGAGGTATTTTTATAAGCTTCCTCCATGTCAGAAATCTTTTTAATTGCTTAACAAGTGAAGAAACAGCATTTCAGGTGTTACTAAGGAACCAGTCGGGACACTAAGTGCTAAATAATTTTAACAGTGAACAAAACATGAACAGCAGGTATAGCTGTAGAGAAAATTGTGTGAACGTGAAAGAAAGTGTGTATGAATGTGCGTTAGGTTGTTAGCCATAAGGACAGCAGGTGTTCTCAACAGAAATTAGTCTTTGCTCCTGTTCTGCCTGGAGCATTTGGAAACTTCGTCCACTAATAGTGTGATCTGGACAGAGACCTGCTTGGGTGTCGGACCAGCAGTACCAGATAGCTCCCTGAGAATAATGCAGTGGTCAATATTAACTTGTAGGTCTGTTTGGGATGTCAAACTGCAGTTCTCATGGCTGAGTTAGATGTTTACCTGCTCCAACACTTACAGTTCAAAGGAAATCAGTCTATTTCTGCAGGTGTGTTGAAACAGAGAAACCTCTAAAGCCTGCAGGATGCAAACACTTGATAACTGGAGTCTGATGTCCCTGGTTAAGACAGCTTGATGAAGACCCTGCAATCACTAGTAAGGGAGCCATTAGCAATTTAAATTTGATTTGGATGTCTGTGAAGTTTGATGAGTAATGGAGTGAATTAATTAATTAATATAATGTGGTATCTATGCCAGAGACATCTAGGCACAAAAAGAAACATTGAATATACTGCTTATACACAGAAAGCTGGCCATGCAGACGTGTATTATGTCTATAGAGGCATATTTGTCATTTACCCCAATTCTGTTTTTTCCTCCCCCCACTATTGCACACTTAGGAATAATCTGTTTTACAACACTCGTTGTTTGAATCACGTCATTAGTCTAAAGTTTTTGCTCATGGGTTGTCTCCATCTGAATTTTAATCAAGTTGCCCCTTGTTTTGGGAACTTTTTGCTAAGTAGTTGTGCAGTGGCTGAAACTGCTAACATTTTAAACCATCAATAGTGAGTTTAAACATTTTGAAGCATTAACCATCAGTCAGCTGTGGCTCCACATTTACTACACATACACATGCATTTTTATTATGAAATACCTAAAAATCAGTTTGTTTTGAAGAAAGTAAGATTTAAGATTGGATGGTGATTAATAAACACGGTCATGTATTTATCTGTGCTATAAGGCTAATATTAGATTTCATCTTAAAATATTTAACAGATATATTAATTCATTATTGCTTCATAAAAATAAAATGGTGACACAGTGTTACCTGTCACATATCCAGCCCCTGTTACTCATTGGCCGCTTGCAGTTGCTGCAGTTGATGTGCAGTGTTGTCGAGGTCTGGTTCAAGCAGGTGATGGCGCTGCACGTACTCAGCTTGATGACCTCATTGGACACGTTCCACAGCTTGAACCGCTGCAGCAGGTCTATGTAGGACATGTACCAGTGCTCCTGAGAGAGAAAACAACAACTTGTTGGTTTCTTTTTTGTTTTTTTTAAGTACTCAAATAATAGTCAATGTTTTCAGCATGGAACAGAAATATTTGTCTTTAAGAAACAGCCCTGACTTATTTAATATTTTTATTTAAAAGAACCCCCAGAGATTATTTAAAGTTTATTTTTGTGACTATCTTGTCATTTTAGTACTCACATTAACAAAAAAACAAACAAAAAAAAAAAACAAACAAGTTCCACTTTATAAAGTGGTTTAAATGGAAATGGTTCATTTCCTGACCTGGGTGAGGTCATCAATCTCCTTTCGAATCCTTTCACCCAAAACAATGAGCACAGACACAGCCATCTGCACATCGCCTTGTTCGGCATAGTAGGTCAGCATCTCTCGCACAATGGGACAGAAGAAGCTAGCAGCTAGATGTGGGCTAAACTGCGGCTGAGAAATGGAGATGAGAGAGAAAGACTCAATGGGTGTCAGACAAGTGACTTCTGCCTCATTGCCGCTGACGTGTGGAGAGTCGGCCTTGTCCTGCTGAAGATGCTCTGGAGCAGATGGGTTGTCCACAATCTCATGGCGCAGCTGAAAAGCCTCTTGGGGCAGTGTGCACTCCTGTTCCTCTGTAACCACAAAAGAAGCAGATGTAGTATTAGATAGAAGAACACTAAAAAAGATCTCAGCTATAAATAGCAGGTACTGATGAATGCCGCCATTGTCGCCTGCAAGTTTTCTCAGTGATGAGACTGACTGACCTGTCTGGTTGTCATGCTCCATGGTATAGAGGTCATCGTCATCTAATTCAGCATCACCAAACATATACTCCGCCGGGCCATCACTGCCCTCCGTCTCCTCATTTTCTGAGATTGAATCAATGTTTATGAAACATGTGGTCAGTGTTACAAAAACAAAACAAGGACATAAAGATCCTCCGAATAGCCAGAGTGGGCAGCTACTCTCACCTTCATTATTATTGCTGATGTGTGAGTTTCCAGGCTCCAGGTGGATGGTATCCTGTCTGCTCTCACCTTTGCTGCGCTCCAGTCTGTTCTCTGTGCCCAGCCCCGAACCCATTTCCTTCATACTGAAACTGATTGCACAAAACATTCAACATGCATATTTAACTTGCAAACATCTCAAACTTCTGCTTCATGAAGGCACACCAAAAGAGTTTTCTACCTGTTCATTAAAGGTAAGGAGCCGAGTTTACTGAGGTTGTGGTTGGGACCGGCGGCAGCGAGGTTTGCTGGGTCGGAGAACATAATTCTCAGCATGGTCCACGTAGTAGAGACCTTTGTATGAAATGCAATCATATTATTCACAGTGAACAGTGTTACTTAGAGATGTAATCAGGAACAATCGCACATAGTATTTTTTCAGAGAGGAAAACAGCCACAGTATTAACGCAATTTTACACATCTAATGGGTTAATAGTGTTACTGCTAATATGTCTGACCCTCTAACATACTTTGTTACTCTAGGCTCTTAAAAGGCATAGATTTACTCAGTAACCAAAAAGCAGCTCAACCTGGTCATTAGCAGGTTAAATCAAATGTGGCAAGCAGTTTAATCTAAGTTTACAATTCATTTGCTGTTAGAGGAGCTACTTCAACTAAATGAATAAAAAAAAAATCAGCTGTGTCAAATCTGAATATAATCCAGTGTATTTTCAGAGCTTTCAAATAATTAAACAGAAAATGTTCAGGTTTGGAACTGTTGGCTGCTTCTTGTGCTCTGTCAGACTCTTTTTTTTTTTTTTTAGTATTAGCATTTATTTTTTGGACAAAACAGTATTTCCAGTTGCAGTTTGAAGTAAAAGGAACATAGCCGGATAATTTGGATGACAAAAAAAAAGTAGGAAATTGAAAAAGAAAAAAACAAAAAAAAAACACTACTTAAAAAGCCCGCAGTAATATCTAAAAAAAAAACAACATACAATAAAAGAAACAAAAAGGGAACAAAGGTATATTTCATGAATAAGCTCCACTAATCTGTCTTACCTGGGGTCTTTTGAGCTCCTGGGCCACCTTGGCATTGTGATCGCACAGCTCAGCAAAAGGCTTACCACTGAGGAGGTAGAGTTGTGCTGTTTTGACAAACCAGTCCATGCGGTTACTGTCCAAATCTGTCTCGAAGACACTAAGAACACTGGACACGTGAGCAAACTGTTCTGTCGGGTCAGGTTTCTTGAAGAAAAAGATGGGATAGCGACGGTCACCTCCAGGGTATGGCTTCCTGTTGGTGTCACTGCTGATCAGACTCTCCTTGGCTGCAAAGGCCAAGTCACCCATCAGTCCAAAGCAGAGACCCTCAGGGTTCGCCTTGTCCACAGGACGAGTGGCGTCCTTAAACATATGCTGGTAGAGTGTACTGTCTTTAGAGCCGGAGAGCAGAAAGTGAGGGTCATGCTGATGACGCCACACAATACCAGTGGTGACATCTTTGTGCTCCTCAAATGTGGCAAAGGGAATGAAAGGTCTGCGAATGTCCCACACATAGATGTTGTGGTCCACCATCATGGAGCAGGTTGCCAAATGAAACTTCCTCTCAGGCCGCCATTTGACTCGGGCCACTGACGCAATCGTCTGGACACAGTATATTTCCTTGGCCCTGTTTGTGGTCATGTCCCAAACTTTTACCATCTTGTCTCTGCCCCCTGTAGCCAGCCAGCCCCTTAGACAGAAAACAGGATCAACAGTGACAACTAAAGTGAATCCGACCAGGAAAAAATACAAAACAACCTTTCAAGTGTACAAAACATATCTTTAAAATTGAAGGTGAACCACTGTAGAGAGAGGAAAGTCTGAAATCTTGCGCTTGGTTGTTAAAAAATGCACTTTTAATTTCCCATGTACCTGTCATCAGGATGCCAGTCGCAGCAGAACACAGGGCCAGTGTGTGCAGTGAACATTCGCTCATACCGATCTGGCCGTCTAATGTCCCACAGCTGGACATTGCCATTTTCAAAGGATGCAGCAAATGTAAAATAATCTTTCATGCTAAACTGGACATCCCTGACACTCTCTGACTGACCTAGATGAGAAACAACATCAACATAGCATGTTAGAGGACACCAGGAAATAATACCAATCAGTAAGAAGAAACCTCATTACATTAGCTGAGCAGTGAAAAACAGACTGGCTTGTGTTAGACTAAAACTTATTCACTTACAGAAATAGATTATATTAAGAGTCTTTCTTGTAAAGACAAAAACTTTGATGGTTTATTTCAGGGCTGTTAAATCCTTAGTAAGCTGTCCTGCTCTTAACCACACATAAAGTAGAGAGGTTTCAATGTAAAAGACTGTGAAAGCCTTTAAACTTTCCTTTGCAACAACTTGTGAAGAAATTTCTCATAAATATGTGAATCTTATAAATGATCATTTGCTGTAAAAGCCAAAAGCCCAAAAATTAAGCATTAAAGCTTTGCAAGCAATGAAGTTATAAGTTACATCCAACATGAAGACATTACTGTGATCTACATGACATTTCCAGTAGTATGTCTAAGTACCTGAGAATGTACTGACAGACTCTTTTTTGCGTAGGTCAAAGCACTTCATGAAGCCGTCCTGTGAGCCACTCAGCAGCATATAAACTTCTGTGGGGTGGAAGCACACCTTGTTGACAGTGCGTTTGTGCTCAGTAAACAGTTGATCCTGCTTGTTGCGAGAAGGCTTTCCCAGATTCCATGTGACCACTGCCCCGTTGGTGGCAGCCGTTGCCAGTAGGTTCTCCTCCATCTGGTGCCACATGACATCGGCGCAGCTGAAGTTCAGAGACGGTTTGCGGCCAACTCGTAGATTCAGCTTCTCCACAAACTGCTCCTCTTCAATTGCGTAGATCTTGAAAATGTTGCGTCCAGCAACAACCACCTGTGTGGCATCACGGCACACGCTGATGGCATTGGCAGGAGCATCCAAGTGGCAGAACATAGTCCGACCACTAATTGTGTTGCTACTGAGGGCTGTGGTAACCCGTGACATTTTCTCCATGTTCCTAGAGCAGATTAAATTGTTTAAAGAAATAAAAAGTGATGATATGCATGGTGCAGCATTCAGCTAATTTACCATCACTGCTGCAACATGTAACAAAGCACTTTAACATGTCACCAGTAGGTGGCACTCTTGAAAAATGCAACAACACAACATTAGAGAACTTTGTCCTGGAGGTGGAACAAAGAAACAGAAAAGCCAGTATTTAGCTAAATAACTAACAAACAAAGTCATACCATGTATGCGCTACCTATACAGTGTATACACACACACAAACACATATTTTGGTCCATTTTAATCAAAGTACTTACTCAGCAAAGACCTGAAGGTCTCAGAAGTTTCTGCAGCTTGACAGTCTTTGTCATGTGCTTCCATTGGAGCATACTGGTAAATGACAGGCTGCCATGACAGCAACCCACAGCATGGTATCACCTGCATTTGTAAGGGTTTGAGCATATGTTTCACATCCATCACATAAACAACAACAACAAAAACTATGATGACACTACCGTAACAATGAGTAAGAGGCTGATGATGTAACAGCATATGACTTCAACATTACTGTTGCAAACACTTTTGGTGCAAACTTTGGTAACACAATGTATACTGTAATTTACTGCATAAAACCATAAAATGACATAAACAACGTGAAGTGAGCGGCATTCAGGAAGATTACTCTGACATGCAGTAAAATACTGAACAGACACGAGCTAGCAACTCTGTTAGGACTTTATCATGGGTGTGTTTCAGTTTAGCAAGAAAATTAATCAGAATCCTTTCGGATTACTTAAACATTAAGCAGTAAAAATTACTCCACCTCATGATAATCAAATTGCAAACAAAAGTTTAAGTCTTTACATATTGGTCGAATGCATATAATTTCCTCTTAAAACTTTCTTAAAAATGTTTTCAGTACAAATAAAATGTTTCTGCAGTTAAGCCACCAGAGATGGTTTTTATCATATACTCTATGAACTCCTGACATGAATAGGTCTAGTGTGTATTTTGAAACACTTGAGATGATTCTTTTTTGGGGGTGTGTGAATGTGTTTGATAGCTGTGTAATATCTTTTTCTTGGTCTTGTCTTTTTTTTCATAGTCTATATGTGATTGGGAATAAAAACAGATTTATCCGAAAACAACACTTACCAAACAGTTTGTAATTTCTATGTACTCCAAAACTCTATGTAAAATATAATAACGTTACTAAGTAGCAGTAATTTTAGTTTGTTTTCACCAACACAAACATAATGTGGACGCATGTTAGTATCCAATACTTGGAGTGATGTCGCTTTGTTATGGTTATAGCTATCAAACATCTTCATGGTTTAGCTCTATCTAATTCAAAAGCTTTTTATGACAAAAAAAACAAAAAACAAAAAACATTTTAGATGCATTGAAAATACCTTTAAGATATTGCTAGGGAGATATATTTTGTTTTAAACACGATTAATTTTTTCCTATTTTGAATTTGGCATCTTAATATAAGCCCCAAGCAGACGAAAAGTTTAACCGTCCAGCGTAGTTTGATTATACTCCAATATGTATGTCTAAATTGATGCACAACGACAGCCAGCTCCGTGGTGCTGTTTACTCAGCGGATGACTTGGCTACAAACAGCTAAACTGGGAACACTGGGTACTCTGGACCCTTAACATGACTGCAATGTGACGCTAATGTTAGCTGACTAACCTAGAACAGCTCTGCGTATAAGAAACATACATAAGTATGTTTAAACTAAATACAAACAATAGCTATACGAGAAGTATATACACATAGATAACGGTAAATAAATAAATAAAATAATTAAGTTGTACAAGGAACAAACCTTGTGTTGTGAAGCTGATGCTAACAGCTCGTAGTACCGGAAGTAGTATTTAGCGAAAATCTCGCGAGAATCGAGTTACTACCATCGGAAGCAACGTTCAACTACTGCGGGTAAAGGTTTATTTTTGTCTTAGTGTGTCTAAACTGGTTTAAACGTGGTATTTACTGGATCAAATACCCGTTGTTCAGTTGCTTCATTACGTACATACAAGATGACGAGTTTATTTAATTTTTTGTTTTTGTAGTTGATGCTGTGATCTGTCATGAGTGCTCTGTTTTCCTGCGAGGAACCAGCCACGTGGATGCGTGTTTATGAGAAGTACTGGGATGTAGTGGAGGCCAAGACCAAAGACAGAAAACCTGGGAAGCTCCTAAAGCTTGATAAATGGTAAAAGAAAGGAACAGTATTTCCTCCATAAGTTTATTTATTATTTGGTTTTTCTGATATTTATGCATGTTTTAGTTTCAAACTTTTTAAAACTAAAACAGGGTTTGACTGTTCTCATGCAGATGGTTTTGTTTTCACCATCATCTGTGTTTTTCATCCTCATAAGTTTAACTTGTCTACTCTACATGACAACTGGGCATACTGACTCACATGAGCTGGTAGTCATATGAATTCACATTGATTGATTTACAAATCAGGGTTTACGGAAAGCTACTTTTTATTGTTAGATGCTTATAATGTTATTTATGAAAATAAGTAGCTGTACTCAGTTTACAGATATCTGGTTGGCTTGGTTTATGTCACTGGGTAAGATTTTGCCACCCAAATATGGTCAAAATACATTTTAGTTTGGTTTTAGTCTTTATAATTATGCTGAATAAACATTTGCGATGAGAAAAAGAAATTGTAATCATGACAAGAACAATAGATAAAAAAGAAAATCAATTTTTCTGTGAATGAGCTTGTGTGCAACTGGTCCTAAACTGAGTTTATATTTGTTATAAGGTACCAAGAGGACTTACCTACACTGATTTCAAGTCGATCTGACAAACACATTACTCTGTCAGAGCTGGTGAAACTGATGGAGTGGAAGCTCACAGTAAGTGAACATCATAACTAAAAACTTGAAGGAAACTTCTCACCATCTTTCCATTTAACTGAGTACAAATGTATTCCATGCAAAATATGGACTCGCTGTTTCAGTAACTATTCCTGTAAATATCTGAGATGCATCTACACATATCCGTCAGCTGTGTCCTTGAGTTGTCCTGTGGTCTTATTTGCAGAGAGGAAAGTTTAGGCCGAGGCTCCAGCAGCTGGTGGCATCCAACAGTGAAGACATAGTAGAGAAATGTTCCAGAAAAGCTTTCAGTCTCCTGCCGGATGTTCAGGCAGCAATCGCAGAGCTCAGCTCACTGAAGGGAGTTGGCCCAGCAACAGCCTCAGGTCAGCACCCTATCCCCTCTTTTTTGTCTGAATAACATATATATATACACACACACACATATATGTCTGGCTCGTTAAAAGGACTGGGTGATTGATTTTCAGCATGTTTGCAGAATCTTGCTCACACAGACCAAATAAGGGGCTGTGGCTCCCAACTATATGTTTAAAGGTTTTTAAGGTCTTCATGGTCACATACCACTTTGGGGCTGACTATTGTTGTCATTCCAGCTGTTTTGGCGGCAGGAGCTCCAGAATTGGCAGCATTTATGTCTGATGAGGCCATGGAGAGTGTTCCAGGACTAAAGCCCATCCAGTACACAGCCAAACACTATGCTCTGTATCTGGATAAGATGGTTGCATGGTCTGAAAAACTAAACAAAGGTAGCTGCTTACAATTTAATGTAATTTCTTGTCCTTGTGTTTCACAACATTAGAGTGTTGAAGCAAAACTGCTTCCTCCATCATTATTTTAGCGCCCAAACAAGTAATAAAACAAATTGGAATATTAGTGTTTGTTGACAACCTAGTTAGATCTCTGATGGTAAACTTTAAGATAGGATTTTTCTTGATATGCTGGACAAAACAAACAGCTATTGTATTGCTTTTTGTCCCCAGTTGATCCACAGCAGGACTGGACGCCCCAAAAGCTGGAGTTGTGTTTGTGGGCGATGACCATAGACACACGGCAGCATCTCCAGCTTCTAAATGATATCAATGTGAGCGGCACCAACAAGAAGACGACGACCTTAGACCTCAACACTGGCCACAGACCAGCAAAAAAACTCAAAACTGTGTAAACTTTGCATCTTATAAGTTGATTTTTATGTTTGTTGTTTTTATATATATATATATATATATATATATATATATATATATATATACATACATAAATAATAAAACCCTCATATTAAAGATAATTTTACAATTTAGTTTACTTTTCAATTTCACATAGAAGCTGAAACCAGTGAAGAAAACCTTTCAACAATGTTGTAGGTCAACAAACTAAGAAAGCAGAAGGATGTGGCCACAGTATTGTTCTTTATTTATATTGTTTCTAAATTAAAGCAAAGTACAATGAACAGTACAAAATAAAACAAAATATATTCATATATATATATATATATATATATATACAATATAAAATGGTTCAGTTCAGAACATTTAAAAAGTACAATAGATTGTGAAGTAATTCATGAGGACTTTGATATAAATTATCCATACGTAAATTTAGTTTTCCTTAAGTCTCCTCTTGACAGAGAAAAATAGCTTCTTCAGCTTCTTTTTGTAAACGCTGTGTTGGTACAACCTCTTGTCTGGTCTGAGAGATTGAACCTCATAAGCTTGGCACCATTTTATTGATACAAGAAAGCAGCTTTGAAAAACCTACCACAGCAGCACAGATATGACTTATTATTCTGATACTTCGGAGGAAAAAGACTCCTTTCAAGAAACCTGCAATGTTTCTGTATGACCTAAAGAGGCTCAGTATTCGTGATATATTTGAAGCATAGCAAGCAAGACTTTTAACAATGTTACAAACCAGGAGTTGTTCCCTCATCTCAAGGGAAAATAACAGAAAAAAGCTGCTTCTTTTACATCTGTACCCTTTCATGAACTTCACAAATTTCTCTTGAGAAAGGTCATTTTTCAGTATTTTACATCAGACCCTGTTGATCACATTTTGATGTCAATTTCAAAATAATTTGGGAAATTAAGCTGAACCTCAGCAATTTTAGGGCTTGGATGAAAAAGCTTAAGAATCATTAAACAATATTGTATGTAAAGATGAAAATCCAATGGCACAGTTCCACG
This sequence comes from Telmatherina bonti, assembly GCF_933228915.1. Lineage (NCBI taxonomy): Eukaryota > Metazoa > Chordata > Actinopteri > Atheriniformes > Telmatherinidae > Telmatherina > Telmatherina bonti. The sequence goes on along the minus strand of NC_136630.1, from coordinate 18,961,540 downwards.
TAAGGAGCTACAGCAGCCTGCTTTACCTGCACAGTCCTACAGTGAGTCTTACCCATAGCTAAGAAGAACTAAACGCTAGAAAAGGCAACCAGGCGAGCTTGTTGGCACACGGCACCTCAGAGCAGCTACAGATGTTTGCACTGTGGCTTCTGTTCAAATTCTGTACATAATCTTGGTGAATGTAGCAAACGGGTAAAAACAAAGAAGCCCTTGGCAATGCTTAGTCTTGGGCTCATTTATACTGCAACAAGGCATTGGGCAGAACAGCACAATGAATTAACACAGGTAGACAAAATGAAATCGTTACAGCACAATAACATGTCAGTTACTACTTTTTGGCAGTCAAAAAGCCCTCTTTTGACAGAAACATAGAAACAGGAAGTTAGGAGGAGCTTTTGGGAATGGCAAGTGATGCTGTATTTTGAATGAAGAGCACAGATGTTGGGTAAGGTCGCATTAGCAAGGGCTCAAATAAAAAATCAACTTCAACTATTTCAACTATAACTAGTTCATGCCACCCCCCACCCCAACCCCCATCCCTAGAAATCAATTAACATCAAATCAACAGCAGCAACTTTCAACATCAGTGTTTTACTTTGTATGAGGAGAACTTAGTCAAGTATCTTTTAAGGTTTTGATATTAGGGGCAACACGAATTCACAAGCCTTCGACTTCAGTCCTTCAAGTCCTTCCACAAGGGGTTATAATTATGGTTTATGCATGTCTTAAAAGTATATCCATTTACTAGCCTATTTCCCCCCCATTCCCTCTGGGTTCTTATAAATCATAAGTTTAAGAGGCACATTAACCTCTTTCAGGCATCCTCTTTGTCTTCATTATAGCCTAACTGTATACATGCATTATTCATCAACAGATCTTTACTTTCCCAAGCAATAATATTTCCCGATACACTAGTTTTCATCAAGGATACATCACTACCACTTATTGGTGGATCCTTTTTTGTTTAAATGGATCTGAAAATGGCTTATTATGTTTATTTCATACCCATTCTTCTCATTAAACTTCAAGTCTTCTGTCACGACTGACAGTTTGATGGTGAAGCAAATGTGTAGGACTGCTGATAATCAAGACTGGCCAGAAAAAAAAAACCCAGGCAGCCACTGGACATTCAAATGGATTATTGATTGAAAGACTAAAAAATGGAATGTAGAATTGGGTAAAAGCAATTAAATGTAAAAGCCTGAATCACTGTGAAGGTAATGTATGACAGAAGCCCCGCCCACAATTTGTTGTTTGCAGGAGTACTGCAGTGAGATGTCCGCACTCGAGGGATGGGTTGGTTGGTAACATTTTAGAGATGTGGGCACTTGTAAAGTTATGCTGCATTGACTATAAACAAGTTCTCAAACAAGTAGTAAAAATGAGTTTAGCTACATGAAAACATTTCAAACAGTCTGGGGTTTCACAGGCATGTATTTGCACAGTTTAACTTTTTTTTCAATATCAACCTGCTGAATATTCACAAAGAAGTCATTTATGATCATACACACAAATGTTAGAAAAAAAAATAGCTGAAGCTACCTAATAGCAGCTTTCCAATGTTTTTTGTTTTCTTTCCTTTGCTTTTGCCCTCTTCAGTTAGTTCTTTCTATGGCTTATTTTATAAAGCACTGACTGAAGATTTATAAAAATCAAGTGGCTTCACTTATAGGTGGTTAGCTAACAATCCAGGGGATTATACTCACATTGTTTTTCTTCTTTCTTTTTTGTTTTTAGTGGATCAGAGCCATACAGGACATATCAGGAAAATCAGATCATTAATTTTGCACCATTTGAATTTTTTTCTCCTTTCCCCTAAAAACAGGGAATAGTACAAATAAATAGTCTTGGTTATGAACATACAATATACATATTCCACTTTAAAATGAAAAACAGGGACAACAGAATAACATTTTTTTTCCTTTATAGATACATTCCTTTACAAATGTATACAGTCCCTAAGAATGAAAAACTGAGGTATTGACTGGGCCTGACTTAGAGACCCCAATGCCTTCTGGGACACGCAGGTCAGAGGTCAAGTGGTGAGACATCCACGCCCTCCCCCAGTTCAGTTTGTCAGAGCAAGAACAGGCAGAGGCAAGTGTGCGGAGGGGTTTCTGATGTTTCTCTCTTCACTTTGTCCGTGTTGACCGACAGAATCAAGCAGCAAATATTCTCAAAGACAAAGAGGAGAAGAGTGTGTGTATATGTGTGTGTGTGTGTGTGTATGTGTCCTCGCCTTGCTAAAAGCCATAGAGGATGACGTGGCATATTTTACACAGCGTGCTGAGCAGGTGTGTGGTTGACGTCCGACGCAGCAAAAGGAGTCCTTCGGTTGCTCTCGGATCACACAGTCACCCTAAAGTCCAGTTTTCACATTATGTTTTTGGTGTGTGAACTATGTTTCTGTATCCACAGTGTAGATGTCATGGTGAGGAAAAGATGCAGGAACACTGATGACCTCTACATGAAGTGCAAATTACAGGGATTTTTCTAATCTTAAAGTTTACTTAAAACTGAAAGATCTGTGTGAACTGAGAAAAACGGACTCTACCTAAATGTTCTACGGGGATTTATTTCATCAGTTTTTACTATTTTCTATGTAAGCTGATTTTCCACTCATCGTGCCAACAATTCTTAAAAAAAAAAAAAAGCGACAGTGACCCCTGTGAGTTACAGCCACCAGGGACAGTAACAAAGAAACAGTCCTACCAATTATTCTTGTGTCTATTTTCAGAAATAAAAATAGCCTGTCAGAAATTTGGGCATAGACTGAGGTTGAGGCTACAAGCAAAACACGGACATCACCGCAGATGATACTTCTCTCTTGCATCTTACCCTTTCCTTCGTTTTTCTCTTCACCAGAGGCACATGTCATGAAGTCAGCTTTACACGAATGAAAGATGTGTGCAGAGAAATGACAGATGAAACAGCTTTTCAAAAAGAGCACAACTGCTAAATGCTCACAAACGTTAATGCTGGTAATGTAGATGAGACTCAATGTATACTCTATAAAAAGACTTAATCCTCCCCAAATTGAATCTGAGGAATCTTCACCTGTATTTGTTGCTACTGTAATCCCTCTTTAATAAAAGAGACTTATGTCTTTGATTTGCAAAGTATCTGTAAAAAAGGATTCTTGGTCAATTTTTAGTTTGAATAATTTCATTTGGGTCTGTATTAAGAGGAAATGGAAAGTTAACTATGGTCAAAGGAGAGCAGGGCTGGAGCTGTAGGATGGGGGTCGGGGGGGCCATCATCAGGGGGGAGGTGGTATCTGTACCTCCAGGAGGTCATACGCAAATATGTTCCAGAAGATGGCAAAGAGAAGGAAGGTGATGAAGGAGAAGACGATGACCCACCAAGAACACTGTTTCTGCAGACTCTCCTCATAGCTGCGCAGGATTAGCAGCCCCATGCTGATACCGACCACGGCCCCCGACAGGTGTGCCATGAAGCTGGGCTGGGGACCAGAGGAGGGTAATGGTGGTGAGAAGCGAAGCCAGACTGCACGGCCCACCTCTGAGCTCACTAAACAGGACACAGCACAGAAGGACAGTAGTAGATAATTATAGGAAGCTTAAATTAACTTAGCTAAATGACTGTAAACATGGAGAAAACAGCTGGTCTGGTGTTTTTCAAAGGTTCATTTACGAGATTTTCTAAAACCTAAAAATATTATATCAAGTTTGTTGGATCTACAGAAAATCAGATATCAAGAACAAGAACTACTTCTTTTGTGGGACCACTGACCTCCTGAAATCTTTGCCATTTGTCATCTAGAAAATTGCATACACTGATAATAATACTTCTGATAAAGTTCTGTTTAACATAATTTGAAAAGTAGTTTTTCCAGTGCACTTTTACAGTAATCAACAGAAGTTTAACATTTATAGCTACCGTCATAATTTGTTTCCTGACTACTTATAACATACATTGGGTATTTGCAGGTTCCTGTATTCTGCCCTGTAGCCTGCAAAATCTCTGAGTGCATCCTTCATCTTTGAGGTTTCCAATAGGACCAGAGTATTAAATGTTGCCATTGTTTTACTGCACACGGTGCAAAGCACCAAATAAATCTGAGGACATAGTTTAATATTATCAGGACATACTTTGGTTTATACAGTACCTTCAGTTGGTTATGAGACCTTGCAGCATGAAATACAGTCTGAGATCATTAGTTGTAATATTTTGCATCTTACTCATTGTCGTGAAGGCTCTGCTTTAACTGGTTTGGCGATATGAGAATGCATCATAACAGCCTGGTAATGGTTTTGTGTACTTGAGTTACTTGTGGTGGGCTTACTTGGCACAAACATTTAAGTCTTAGCTTGGCTTGGCTGAGTTTTCAAAGATCAGTCACAGTGTTATTCTAAGATAAGCTGCTGTCTGCAGACGATACAAGAGTGCTGTCCTGCAGCAGCTCAGTCCTGCCATCTTAAAAAATTAGAGAAAAATTCACCCTTTTTTTCTGACTACTGTAAACTCATGTTTTTAGTCTATAATTATCCTGTTTATTCTCCCCAGCTTGCAACATCACATTACAAAGGAAAACAATGTCCTCTTGCTTTGAAACAAACATTAGTACAATTGAAAAGACAATAAGCAAACATTATATACCTGACTGATGATGAAATGTTTGCTTTCACCTGAATGAGGAATTAGGAAAACTTCCGATTATGCATTAATTTGAAATGCTCTTTTCTGCACATGTTAAACGTACTGATCCACAACAATAATTTGCCTTCAGTTTGTGAAGAACTCCCAAACTGCACATTAAAATTGTTATAATGTTAATTATCATTGTGTCCATTTTCCTTACAGTGTTATAAATGTATGAAGTGTGTAGCTAGGGTGCAATTTAATTTGATACATTTAAATTTTATGACAAAAGCATGTAAAATCTTTTACCTGGTTTTCTGAGTCATCATCCATCAATCCATTCTTCGATATAAGGTTATTCTAATTTAAAGCTGCACTTCTAAGAAAACAAAACATCACTTTCTAACCCTGTTAATCCAAATAAAGACTAGACATTACGACCGGCTCAGTTACAGTGCAAAAAGTGATTTACAGGAAATGAACTGTTTCCACATAAATTGAAGTCAAAAGAGAATCACTGGGAGTTTCAATGGATCTCTTTTCTGAAAACTGCAGATCTTGTTTGCTGTCTTTTTTGTGCTGCTGTAACGAAAGTCTTTGACGCTGAATAAATACTCGGCGCTAACACAATGAATTTAGAGCAAATGCTAATTTGGATTTCTCAGTAACACGCTGGCATGTCACATTTTACTCATATTTGTTAAAAAGTGAAATAAAAACTCAGCAGAGTTTTGGGGTGGCAGGCTTTGGACAGATGGAGTGAGCATATTGCTCAGTAATGACAGTCAGACTGTACAGTCCATCGTGCGGAGAAAAAGGACAAGTAACACGAATGCTTTGAAAACAAAGCATGTCCAGTCATGGCTATCACTCTGAGCTATTAACACTGATAGCTCAAGTAGCATGTCTGGTGCTCAGCTTTAGGATGTTTTTATACCCTGTTCATGAGAAAAACGGGGAAAAAGAAAAGTAATGCATAAAAGGCTGAAAATGAATTCAACACGAAGAGAAAGAAGAACAGTATTCAGAGAGTGAATTAAGAAAACATACTGCAAACAAGTGCCAGGATCATGCGGAGCAGCTTGTACGGACAACGCATCCCAGCCCAGTTCTGCAACACAGAGAGCAAAAGTGATTTGTCAGCACAGGGCAATCACGACACAAACAAGCAGCACTCACATGAGTTTTTAAGCAGCTTTAGCAAGAAACAGCTCAGTTTCTGTCATAAGCTCATGTTTAGACCTTAGTAAAAAGACCATCCATATCCATATGAGAGCAATGGCAGCACTTATACAAGACAGAGATGTGATTATACACCTGGCTGCTCTCCACTTACTGGTTCCAACCCAGTGGTGCTTTATTAATTGGGACTGTGATAATTTAAGAGAATGGGAGAATGGGCCAATGAATAAATGTTGTGATTCTCTGGGGTAAAAAGACAAGGTATTCTGACACATTTACTCCACAGGATGAATAATTGTACCCATCCAATCCTTCCTTAAGTCGCTGGCTGTGTGAATATCGCACAGTGCCACACTACCATCTCTCAATGGCAGAAAATGAAACGGGGACTGTCATGTAATATTCCAGAGAAAGGTCTGAATAAAACATGCTGTGACTACACTTCACTATGATATTTGGCTATAAATTAAACAAAGACGAAAAAGTAATACAGGTAAGGTCACAATATCATTTACAAGTTAACAATTGCGGTGTTGAAGGGTCTTAATAACAGAGCAAGAGAGGTTACTTGTGGTGGGAAAGTTGTGATGTGATGCTTCTCTATTCGCTATTGCACAGTAAATCCAGTTTGTCTGTTACACATCTCGCTATTACACTCAAGATGCAAACATGCAGACCTGCTTGACGAATTGGTGCATGAGATCTACTAAACCAGAAAGGGTTCTTGTAAAAAAAAACAAAAAAAACATTTTTATTTTAAAAATACCAATTTAAATGCAATATCAATAGTTAAATGTGTGTTCTAGTGAGACCAAATATATATATTGAGTTGTATGACTTCCAGGGAGTTAGAATCGCAGAATCCTCATTCAGCCTGAAAATGTACTTTGACTGAACTGGATGATGACACTTGATGGCAGATGGTTTGAAGTTTTGGCAAAATGGGGCAAAGTTTCAAGATTTACCACTTTAAGAAAGAAAGATGTGAGAAAAAGTTGATAAAATCCATCAGAGCAGAACTAAAAAGTGCCTTTAAGGATTTCCCAACAACAAGCATCCATCATGTGTATCAGACCAAACAAATCAAGCTGCTTCCAACACGCTTTGCTTTTGGTCTGTCAGGGCACTTTGATTTCCACCACTGCTGGCATCGATGCTGCCCACAGCGAACGGTGACATTAGTTAAAGTGATTCGTCAGATCTAGTACCGCCTTGAGAGCTAGAAGAGAGTGTGAAAAGATTTCACATAGGAGCACAGTGACAACTAAACATGTAAATACATGGTGAAAAAAAAAAGCTGTCAAGCAGTTTCAAGGGAATACACATCGTGACTGTTTTAGTTTTTACAAAAAGCTTTAATCATTTGTATCAGACTCTGAAATACCATTTTACTTCAGATGCTTAAACATAGATACAGACATGGAAGACCACGATTAGCAAGCTCCAGCAAAATCTTCACTTTACTGATTAAAAGACAAGAGATTGCGATGGCCAGCCACACGTGGTATACTTATCCACACAACTTAACAATTTCCTAGTCAACTAGTTGACACACATTGCCTCTATTATCCAGTGGCATTCTTCCAAAGAGCCCCTGGGAATTAAAAGTATTTATCACATGCACATGATCTGACTGTGGCAAAAGAAAAAAAGAAAACCAGTGGGATCTTAAGGAAACGAGTCAAAGCAGACAGCAGGGAGATAGCGCTTATGCCTATTTAGTAGCAGGTGTCTCTGACATTTCCTTTCCATTGAAAACCATTTTCAGACCTAACAAAGGAGGCAATGATGATGGCAGTTACCATGACAACATTGGCCAGATGCGCTGAACACAGAGCATAGACCCCACCAGAGCCCCCCAACACTGGAGCACGCATGTCTGTGATGGACACTGTCAGTGAGCCTGCAGGGGACAGAAAAAGCGACATATTAGGAATGTTGATGTAAGAGAAGGAGAACACGCAATATGTCAGTGTAGTGTGTGTGTGTGTGTGTGAGTGAGAGAGAGAGAGCGAGAGAGAGAGAGAGAGAGAGAAAAAGAAAAAAAGCAAATGAGAGCAAGGGACAGAGAATGAACAATGGCAGAGTCAGATTACCCATCATGCAGCAACAGAAGTCACCTTCCTTGCAGCATTTTTCTAAAAATCTGTAGAAAAATCAGGCTGTGTTCACGAGGCTGTGTTACATCAGCTGACCTTCAGAATCACTTTTATGTGATTGTGTGTATGACTACACTCTTCATGCTACCATATTACCATACAGGAAGCTGACAAATTAATGATGAAAAGAAAAAAAGGCAACTAAAGGATTTCTTTCAGGAAACTAACAAAGTGAGCCCAACGGACCTTAATTAACTGGACAATGATGAAAACTTTCTATTTGTGGAGAGAAAACTCTAATTCAGGTTGTATAGACTTAGAAAGAAGTCAATGGTTGTCACTCTTTACTCTGCACACATAACATGTTTAAATACAAAACTAGACTGTTGTAAATAATAACATTAGTGATGAATTCCTTTAAGCTGCTCCTTCAATATGCTGGCTCATTGTCACAATGTCAGGCTTAGTACACTGCCTGAACAGAGCAGAGCTAATGTTATTGTGATTAGCAACACCTGCAATTTTCCAGCTAATAACCTGCTGTGATGGGGGCTCATATGCCAACAAGAGCTGCTTAAAAAAACCTGAAAACAAAATGTTTATTTGATAATAGCCTTGCATGTGAGTGTTTTTGTCACAGTGGCTGGTCAGATCTATGACCCAGTTGAAGTGTGAAAGAGCTGAATGTAAAATGATGTGATTTTACCAAACTACCCAACATAACAATTAGAAGGGTGCAAGCTGGACTATTGCAACAGGTCCATTTATAAGAGTTGTGAAAGTGCAATCAGCACACCGTCTTCTTTTATATTGTTATTATATGTTTACATGTAAAAACTGCAGCTGCATGAAACATAAGTGTTATCCTGGCTTAAGAATTAAACATGTACAAACATGTACAAATGCCATAAATAACTGCCTCAATAAAGGTTTGGCTTACAATATATATGAACACAGTGGACACATACTTAAACACTTAAGTATTGGTATTGGGTTTGCTCCCCTTTTACTTTCTTAACTGCCTAATTTAATTTTGTATCAACAAAGTGTTGGAAACATTGCTCAGAGATTTTGGTCCATATAAATATATAAGCATCGCACAGTTGCTGCAGTTTTGTTGGCTGCACATTGTTGATGAGCATCTCCTGTTACACCACATCCCAAAGGTGCGCTATTGGATTGAAATGGGATGACCGAGAAGTCCACTGCAGTACTTGGTGCATTATCCGACTGGAAGTAACCATCAGATGATGGGTACATTGTGGTCATAAATATATGAGTATAGTCAGCCACAACACAGAGGCTGTGGCTGTCAAATTATGCTCAGTTGGTGCTAAGAGGCCCACAGGGTGCCATGGATGTTGTCATTACCATTACACCACCATCATAGGTCTGAACTTCTGATACAAGGCAGGATGGATCCAGATTTTCATGTTTTTTTTTTTGTTTTTTTTTTTAACGTCAAATTCTGATCCTACAATCGGAATGTTGTAACTCAAATGAGGACTCATCAGACAAGATATTTTTCAATCTTTTGTTATCAGTTTTGGTGAGTCTGTGTGAACTGTAGCCTTAGCTTGTTGTTAGCTGACAGAGTGATCTTCTGTTGTTGTGGCCCATCTGCTTCAAAGTTTCATGTATTGTGTGTTCAAAACTGGGTTGTAATAAGTGGTTATTTCTGTTCTGTCATCTCTAATGTGTCTAGTCATTCTCCTCTGACGACAAGGCATTTTCATCCTGACAACTGCAAATCTCTAGTTATATTCTCTGTAAACACTAGCGATTTTTTCTGTGTGAAAATCCTGGTGGGTTCTGAAATGCTCACAAAAGACCACTGAAATCAAAAACAATGACGTGAATCTCTATCAAGGCACCCTTCTGAGCATTATTATCAGTGACCCATGTTTTTGTTGTCTGTTGGTGGTTTATGCAAATACTGAATGTATATATTTAGAAAAACAGTGAGCTTTAAACTCTATTTTTAGGCTCAACCATTTGACAAATGTGGACTTTTATTTGCTAACACTGAAATAACTCATATCTGTCCATTTAGAAGAAACACAATTAAACCATTGTCCATTCAACTATTGTTTAGTTTATCAAAAAAAAAAATTATATATATGTTTAAGAAATAATAGAAATTGCTGTAAAACTGAATGTATGAATGAATGAGTAAATGAATGAATTAATGAATTAATGAATAAATAAATAAATAAATTGAAAAAAGATTAAACAATGTTAATAAAATGCAAAATTCTTTCAGAAATTCCAGAGAGACATTTTGATCGTTAAAAACATATTTCTTAAACAGAATTAAACATGTGGTAAATAAAGGACTTTAAGCACCATTAAGGGCAAAATAGTGTAAATTATGGAGTAAAAACAGAAAAGTTTTTTTTTTGTTTTGTTGACATGAAGTTATATTGTGTTTCATCAACATTCATTAGATATGGCGTATACTCCAACTGAACAAATTTCATTTTCATTCATTCATTCATTTTCTAAACCGCATAATCCAATTCAGGGTCGCGGGGAAGCTGGAGCCTATCCCAGCTGGCATTGGGCAAAAGGCAGGGTACACCCTGGACAGCTCGCCAGTCCATCGCAGGCAAATTTCATTTTAATAAATGATTTCAAAAAAGGACCCAGATTTTATTCGAGAGGCAACAATGGCAAAAATAAATAGGGACACTTTATAGGAAAATATCAATTTACTATCTGTTGAGTTTGAGAAAAGAAGTGAAATGACTTGTCAAATCAATAGAAGTCATCCTGGTTACTTGAAAAATGGCTAAAGTCACATCAACATGCCCCATATTAGTAGGAGCTATGATTGGCAACAGTACACACAAAACCTTGTGGAAGTGCGATAGACTACAGGAAATAAAAAGTGAAATCTGAGCTTGCAGTTTAGGTCTGTCATATTTTATAACTGGGGTTGTCATGTGGCTGTGTGTGAAAGAAACTATGACGAGGTGTTTGTTTCTAATTGCTATGTTATATAATGTTTTCCGAGAAAGCTTTTTAAGTTTTTAAAAATATGCATAAATACTTTTTACTATGTGAAGCACTATGTGATTGTTTTTGCATGGAAAACCATTTTTAAATAAAATCGGATTTGATTTGACCACCAACCCTGCAGGCATCAAGCATTTGCTCTTTTTTTTTTATCACTTTCTGTTTAAAAATAACCGATTCTGAAACATAACGTTTAAATATTTAGTTTTTACAGTTTTTTACAATTAATAGATAGTTTACAGTTCTTTACAATTAATTCACAATGTAAAACACTGATGTCCCAGTGTTGAGGATTATAGCAAAGATCCAAGCTGGAGAAATCACTGGAAGTTTCTCGTGAGGAAGGCATCAGTCTCTGTTAATTATGCAAATGAGCTGATAAGGAAAGCGGAAAGGGCTGATAAAATAAAACAAAATATAAAATAAAAAAATAGCCTATTTGCAACTGCAGATGGGATTTGCTGGAGTTGTGATCTAAGATCTATAATGCATGTTGTAACATTCATACTCTCTCTGTGTGTCTGTGCACGCTGCACAGCGTAAACATCATCTTAAAGAACGCCTTGTCAGCCCGTGGTGATGATCATCTAAAGACAGATGGTAATCAGAGTGCATTCCTGAGTCATTCATTTGTCTTCTCTCTGACACCTATGGGCTATTTTATGAGGATTTATGGGGCTTATGAAGGCTGGTGCTTCAGCGAAAGATCTGAGTAGATTCACAGCCCATCCACCAAATTACAATTATACAGCAGAGCAGACTGTATATGGAGATTTCTTCAAAGTGAAGGAAAAAATGGAAGTGAAGCAACTTCAGCAGCTTTAAGTTTCTCTTTGAGCTTTTTCTGGAGCTTCATTGCATCTTTGCAGTTGATTTTTTTTTTCTCCCATGCACAAAATTTGGTCTCTTATGGTGGAAATGATAAACAAATAAGCTTCAATAGTATTTGCTGGTTTGCAAGTGATATATTTTATCAATGTTGTTTTAAACCTAAAAGATTTTAGAGTGTAAAAATAGATTAGATTCTACAAGACAATAGAAACATAAAGGTAAGTTACATTGTAAGAAATGCTCTATCATTGTGTTCATTTACATCAACTGTTGCCTGGTTACAATTTCAGTCCTAAACGAGGGGTGCCCAAAGTCGGTTCTCAAGGGCCGCTGTCCTGCAGCACACCTGTTTCAGCACGTCTTCCATCAAATGGATCCAACAACCCATAAAGTTCTGCACAATGACTGATTCTTTTGAGTCAAGTGTTTTGGAGCGAGGGAAATCTGTAGGATTGTGGCCCTCAAGGACTGGAGTAGCGCACCCCTGTCCAAAATCATTCAGGGTCTTACAGACCAGCAACAGAACTTTATGAATCACAAGCCGGCATAGTTCCAACATGTGATCGTTTGCAAAATCTCATTGGTTTAGTTTTCCATGGAGATCAACACATGATAATGCTTCCACATACATGCAGTCACAGGGCTTGTTTTATGAAGACTTTTAGGAGTTGCTGTTTGATAATTAATGTGTGTTTTAGCATTGTAAATTCATAAAAGTATGTGATTTATAAAACATGCAATGAACACTTAGACTCTACTTTTTGCTTGTGATTTTAAGAACAGGGCACAGATATGGTTATAAAAGCTGATCCTGAAGCTTGAGCATAAAACTACAGTTAAAAGTTGTGGTTTGTGTGTACAAAAAACAACCTCAGAACAAGCCAGAGTACAAGAAAATTGTGACATTCGATGTCTGCCTCACACACTTTATAGGAAACTTAAATAAAGCTGACACACTCTTGCACAGTTGGTGAGTTGACCAAGATACCAGCAAACACTTGTCCATTCGTGCATCCATCAGACACTGATAAACATTAGTCTTTATTTGGGTCACATATCTGAACACCTGACAAATTTTAACCAATTTATTTACTCTGTCTTCGTGGTTTTTCACAAACGTCCAATACTTTGATTTGTAGATGCTGTTTAACAGCACCTTTTGCTTAACAGATTTCTATTTGTTGCTAGGAAACACAGAGAGGATAGGAGTGACCTCTTTACTGAAGTCAACTAATCCATAATTACTGCTTAGACCTGCTCAGTAAGGAGTGAAGTCAGATGTTTGATTACTAATATAACATCAGTCAAGACCACCTCTCTGCTGAAGACACTTGTCACTGACAAAACCATCTGTAGGTGAGGAAGATGAGACAGCCAAAGACCTCAGGCTCAGAGGAAGAGACAAGCTTCACAGGCAGGAAACAAACTTCTCTTCCCTCCTGTTCCCTGTGCTTCAGAGAGAAGCCCTCAAATACACAGTGAATATTAAACAGGCCTGACGTGTGGGTCCTTCTGCTCAGAGGGATTTAAGACTAAAGACTCTCGCAATCAGAAGAAGCCAAAACATGAGGCGCATGAATATTTCAGCATTGACCTGTTACATTTCATTTCATGTGCGTTGTTATTTGGGTAAAACTTTACACTAATGGTACAAATCCTGTACTTAACTAATGCGTAACTCATTGTGAACTAATGCATTAATTACTGCAGGATCTATCATGAACCTGTTGCTCATCATGAACTAATGCTGATCTCAACGTGGATTCATCTGATTACTTCAAATTTAATAGATTGTCAACAGATTAACATTAATTCACTGTTAATTTATACAACATATGTCACAAAGTTTGCAATTTAGACCAGAACATATCTATTTCTGTGTCTAGTTCTTTGTTCTTTTTTTTTAATCTAAGACACACTCAAAGAAAACATGAATTATTACTTACTTTGTACTGAATTTGATGTGACTTTACTTGAGGGCACACATTTATCTTGAAGTGATCATTAAGTAATGATGAAATCTTAATGAGAAAGGATATCGTTACTTCACCGTTAAGACATGAATGTTACTATGTGACTACTTTTAGGAGCACATGTCAGTGAAGTAAACAGAACAGATCAGTATTGATGGAAATGTGTACTACTGAGGCTGCATTTTTCAGTTGATTGTTTAGACCTGATTTTGTCTGATTTGAAGCGAAGATTTGCTTCTAAATGGTAGATTCATTTATTGTTTTTGATGGAAGCTTTTGTTGGAGCTTTTTAAAAGACATGCTCATTAATGCATCTGGAAAAAATGTGGAGTTTATTGTTTTACCCAAGGACACTTTGTCATTCAACTAAAGGATGTGAGCAATTGAACAACCAATGCTCTTAAGTTGCCACAGCTATACAAACATGAACTTCTTCGAGTGTTTTTCACAAAAAAAAAAAAATTTAATGGTGTGAAAATAAATGATATATTTGGTATAAACTGGCAAGTTTGTCGACATTTTAACAAATGTATGAATTAACTGATTTATTGTTAAATAGATGATCGACTGAGAGTGAAATAATCTTGTGAATCCACTTTCAGATCAACATTAGTTCATGATGAGCAACAGGAATTCAGGCTAGACCCGCATTAACTAATGGATTAGTTCATAATGAGTAACGCATTTATCACAAATATGTTCCTCAATCCAGTCGGTTTTCTATACATCTTTGCTCCAACACATCTGACTTCAATAATAAGTCTTTGAGCAGAATCTGATTGGCTGTTAGATCCATTTAATTTGATTCAGGTATGTTGAAGCTGGAATACATGGAAAACCTGCTGGATTTCGACCCTTGTAGGATCAAACTGAATACCCTTGCTTCAAAGTCTATCTACCCGCTAAAATCTTATTGTGAACAAGTAAAATCCACAAGTGCACAGCAGTGCAGACAGCAGAAATGATGCACTTTGTGTGGAGTATAGGTCAACTACACACTCCGGGCTATATTACCTCAGTATGGATCCCAGAGCAGCCATGATACAGTAACTGAACCTCCCTGTCAAACTAAACCCGCTTCACTATTACTGTTACTCCAGGCTACCCTCAAGCTATAGGTCAAAACTCTGTATTTCTCTCTCTATGACAAAGTGCAGACAAGGGATGGTAAGCTGATCTAGGGCCAGAGTCTGACAGCGCCCAAGGCTGATCTGCTATGTGGTCACTCCAGTGGAGGCTGAGCTTGACCATAAGAAATCTTCTAATCCTTGGAAAATCAGGCAATTCAGGCCATGAGGCTTTTCAGAATCTGATTTCAGGACTTTGTATATGTGAGCAATTAATGACTGTGATTATAGCCACAAGTTTTTCAACAACTACAGCACTTTTAGAGCAGATTTAGTTGAACAGATTTGTAAAAGACATCATTATGGCCAAAGATATTTTAAGTTGAGAAGCACAATTTGCAAGTGAATGCTGAGGTCATCTAATTAAATCTTGTTTTTTTATTATGTATAAAGCATTGTATCCAATCCTTGGTGGAATAATTTCTATCATAAATGTGAAAAAACTCTACGTTAAACCTATAGTTGCATTCTTATTTCAATATAGCTACAATCTCTTAATTTGTGCTTAGTGTACAGTAAAGCTGCATCTGCAAGCATTTTATGTGTACAACGCTGTATTTATCCAGCACATATAAGAATCCAAAGGTGCAATTAATATGCATGTGATGTACATTCATTTTCACTGAAATCAACTTTGAGGCAAATACAGTGGGGCTCCAAAGTTTGGACACCCCTGGTAAAAATTTATTTTAATGTGCAAATAAGGAGCTTTAAAAAGATGGAAAATCTCGAAAAGGCATCAAGGTACAGTTTGGACATTCTTATAACATGTCAAAAAAAGTTACATCCTATTTTCATCATTTAAACCTTCAAAATAACAGAAAACAAAATATGGCGTCTGTAAAAGTTTGGGCACCCTGCAGAGTTAGTACCTTGTACGCCCCCAATTTGACAACAGAGACCTGACAGTGTCCTGGATTGTTTACAGTTAGTGTCTGGAAAGACCAGGTGATGTCAATCTCAAAGGTTTTAAATGCTCAGACTTATCTGACTTTGCTTCAACAATCGGCACCATGGGTTCCTCTAAGCAGCTGTCAAGACCACTGAAACTGAAAATAGTTGATGCTCACAAAGCAGGAGAAGAATGTAAGAGAATAGCAAAGTGTTTTCAGATGCTAATATCCTCTGTTCCAAATGTAATCAAGAAATGGCAGTCATTGGGAACAGTGGAAGTTAAAGCAAAATCTGTAAGACCATGAAAAATAGACAGAACAGCTCACAAGATTGCAAGAAAAGCAAGTCAAAACCCAAGTTTGACTGCACAATCCCTCCAGGAAGATCTGGCTAATACTGGAGTCGTGGTGCACTTTTCCACTATGAAGAGGTACATGTACAAATATGGCCTTCATGGAAGAGTCATCAGAAGGAAACCCTTTTTTACATCCTTACCACAAAAATCTGCATTTGAAGTTTGCAAAGGAACATATAGACAAGCCTGATGCATTTTGGAAACAAGTTCTGTGGATTGATGAGGTTAAAATTGAACTTTTTGGCCGGACTGAGCACAGGTACATTTGGAGAAGACAGGGCACATAATTTAATGAAAAGAACCTCTATCTAACTGTTAAGCATGGGGGTGGATCCATTATGCTTTGGGGTTGTATTGCAGCCAGTGGCACAGGGAACATGTCACGAGTAGAAGGAAAAATGGATTCAATGGGATTTGAGCAAATTTTGGGTGCTAACCTAATGCCATCTGTGAAAAAGCTGTAGTTAAAGAGAGGATGGCTTCTACAAATGGATAATGATCTTAACAACACCTCAAAATCCATGGTGGATTACATTAAAAGGCATGAACTGAAGGTTTTGTCATGGCCTTCACAATCTCCTGACCTCAACATAATTGAAAGTCTATGAATAGACCTTAAAAGAGCAGTGTGTCACAGATGGCCCAGAAATCTCAAAGATCTGGAAGACTTTTGCAAGAAAGAATGGGTGAAGATACCTCAAACAAGATCTGAAAGACTATTGGCTGGCTATGAAAAGTGTTTACAAGCTGTCATACTTGCCAAACAGGGGAATAGAAGGTACTAACTATGCAGGGTGCCCAAACTTTTGCAGAGGCCATTTTTTGTTTTCTGTTATTTTAAAAGTCAAAATGATGGAAATAAGATCAAACTTCTTTTGACATGTTATAAGAATGTCTAATCTGTAATTTGATGCCTTTTGGAGATGTTTCATCTTTTGTTAGCTTCTTTTTGGCACGTTAAAATAAATTTTTACAAGGGGTGCCCAAACTTTGGATCCCCACTGTACCTGGGTGGTCATCTGTCACATGAGCCAGTAGAATAAACAATCAGATCACTTAATTAGACGTCCACAAAATGATTTATGGTAAAATACAGGTAAATATATTAGTCAGGCATTAGAGCAAATATCAAAGAAATTGGTCTGTGTGATAAATGTATAAGCAGGTTCAACTGGCTGGCAGGTTAACACACTAAATATAAAAATTCATTATTATAACTCTTCAGAGTTAGTTAACTAATCACAGGTAAAGACGGGATCAAGATCACAGAAAGATAAAAACAAACAAACAACACAAAACAAAACAACAATCTTTAAATAAATTTTTAAAAACTCACAAGTAGTCAGTGAATGGTAGCAAGTTTCATTGTAATATGTTGACTTTTCTTAGTCTGTGCCAAAAGCCAAACAGTCGTGTTTCATATGATCTGCAGTATGTAAACGCTTTGCCTGCTTCAACCAAAGAAAAGAGCACTGTAACAATCAAATCTAGAAGAAATAAAGACATGGTTGGTTGACCTTTTCCAAGTCTGCAGTTGAAATAAATTAATTGATCCTGTTTGCCTGCTTTAGTCAAGAAAGGACAACTCAAGCAGTGAGTGTTGATCTGTTTATGTGAATTAGCAGCTAGTTTTATTCCTGCATGCAATCCTCTAATGCTAGTGTGATTCTTTATGAGAGATGAAAGAATATGTGAGACAAGATCTTGTTGAGAACATTTTTTGAACTGTCAACCCTCATAAAATCCTATTAATTCCACTAGAGAGAGACAATTTTCTGCCTCAGCTCGCAGCACAGCATCAGAAGTAAAAACCTTCAACCACTGATGATGTTTGATTGTTGCCTTTAACGGTCACATTGCTCTGTTTGTACACACTCGTCAAAGACATCCTGTATGCATTAAATCTTGTGGCCCTGCACAAAAATGCACTGCAGTCAGCACTTCTGTAGACATAAGGCTGTCTCCACTGGCTAATAACCTGAGGAAATGCCAGATCAGATTTATTTACCAAGCACAAATTAGAAGAGGGGGAGACTGTTGGAGCGGGAAAGTGAGTGCACGAGGATCTGTGACACTTCTCGGCATGCGATATCAAAGCTGTTACCAGCGGCCCAGTTTGATTGTGGGCTGAAACAGCTTTGTGCACTGCTGTAAAAACCATTTCTGCTAATGCCAGCCCCAGCAGGGTGGACTATATGTACCAGAAAACTAGGGAAATGAGCAACCAGTCTCCTCACTGTTGTCCAGAAATCTCTTTTTGCAAAAAACATTTGAGGAAAGAATGTACAGGCGTGTCCTTTACCAAAGTCTTTTGTGCTTTTAATTACAAATTCTAAGAGCATAATAATAACTTTGAATTTACTTATGAAGCTAACTAAGCATTCATTTGTTAAAAGGTTGCATTGTGGGTATATTTGTCTTTTTTTTTTTTGTCATTTTGGGAAAAAGTCTGTAGAGGGAACAAAGGACTGAAGAATCCACATCTGAGAAATCTACTGATACTGTGTCTATAATGTAATGTTCAAAAATTTTGTCACCCCCCCCCCCCATTCTATTTCTGGGTTATGTTGCTTTTACTGGGATTAACAAGGACCAATGATGCCCAATCATTAATGATATTTATAACAAAAATGCAGTTTTTTCCTGTTTGGGCTATTTGTATTTTACAATCCAAGTCAGGGTTTGTATTTTTGAACTTGTTCAAATAAGTACAAGAACAAATCAAACCTGCGTTTCCACAATTTTTAATATATTTTTTTCTTAGAAATCAATTAAATCTTCAACCGGTGATTAATCAATCAAGTGAAATGCTTACATTTTATATTTTACACACATAAATAAATCTACAATGGAAATGCTCAGTTTCATTAGATAATCAGAGCAAGCTGATCGCAACCAAACTTTACGCTGTGTGGTGAAGCATCTCCACAGTGATCTATTAGATATTAGATAAACCTGACTGATTGCTCAAACTGAACATATAAATGTCTTCCTTGTACATTTCACATACATTTTTAGAATAAATCTGTCTTTAAAAACATGACTGAAACCAGTAAAGTTGATTAAAACTTCTAGACATGTACATTTGAACTATACTTGTTGTCAAACATTTGAAAGTAGTGATATGAGTTACAAAGCACATGCCAAACATGCATTAAACAATCGTATACATGTGGAATCACAAAATCTACTGCTTGTTATAGCACTAGACTGAAGACAATGACTTTCTGATAGTTTTCTTAGTTTCTGGTTTGAATATTCAGACTGCTGATCTCTCTGGGTGGTGAATGATGATATGGAGGATTATTATGAGATTTGATAGTTGCTGTTTATTTATTTGTCCATTTTTTGTGAATTTTTATGTACTTATTGGAGAGTTGGGGCATCTGTTTCTGATATATTTAGCCTTTAGGTGGAACATGGCCGGTTAAGGTTAGGTCACTGCTTATGATTAAGGGTTTTTGGATTTTCATATAAGAGCCATAATGGTGTTATAGATAACAATGTTAAGATATTCTTCTCATTCTGCTTTTAAAGTGACGCCTACTTCCTCTATTCTCACAGTCATTATTTCTGGAACAATGGAGCAAAGAGGTTGCCGTCAAGGCCAAGGAGAATTCACTGGATTTTACAAAGATATTCAACTCAGAAGGTTCTTTGAATTCGCTGTATCTGAAAACTACCATCTCAGACTGTACTGCAACAATCTATGGATTCACATCCAGAGACATCTGGCTGAAAGAGACCAGGTCTGCCAGACCGTTGAGCACAAAGTCTCAACTGTGAGCCAGCCAGAACTTGATCTGAATACAAAGGAGGACCAGGTGGGAAGCTGTCAAAAAACTGATGGAGAATAACACAAGAGAAATTGAGGTGGCAAAGAAAGCACTTGAAGAAACCAAGAAAGCTCTTGAGATGGGGAAGAATCATCTGAATAACAAAAAAAAAGAAACTGGAAGCTGACAGTGAAGCAGGCAATCCAGAGTGAGATTCACCAAAACACACCGGCGGATGAGAAGCAATACTGAGAGATTGTCTTAAAACTGTTGGAAGATGACAGGAAAGAAATCCAGAAGACAAAGCTCTTGAAGAGACCAAAACAATCCAGGAGATGGAAAAGGAACATCTGAACAAAGAAATGGAGAAACTAGAAGCCCGTAGACTAAATTTAGAGGTCAAAGCACAAGGGAAGCAGGCAATCCAGAAAGTCAAGGAGGAAAAGAAAAAACTGAACAAGAGAGGAGAGAAATGAAAAACAAGACAAAAGACATGCAAGACTTGGGAAAAGAAAACGAAGCCCTGCAAGCACAGAAACAAACTTTGCAGGAAGATGGAAAGAAAACTGAAGAGCATCATTATAGACTCCAGGAAAACAAAGATGATTTCAACAAGCAGAAGACCAAGATGGAGCTGGAAAAGAAGGCTCTGCAGGAAGAATAGGAAAAGCTGGGGGAAATAAAGGAACACCTGCAGGAAAAGAACTAATGTTCTGAGGAGACTGAGGAAACAACAACAAGAAAAAAAGCAAGTACTCCAGGAGCAAATGAAAATGCTGGAAGAAAAGCAGCACGACCTTCAATTTCAAAAGGAAGCTTTTCGATGCAATGTCTCACATGATGAGGAGCAGAAACAAAAATTTGCAGGATTAGGAAAAGAAATTCAGAGTCAGAAAATCCTCCAAATACAAGAGGATGATTTAAAAGAGGATTAGGATGGAGTGGGGAGAGAAAGCCCTGCAGGATGCACAGAAAAAGCTGGAAGAAATAAGTGAAGATCTGACGGGAAAAGAAGGAAATTTTTTAGTAAACCGCAAAACAAACTGGACCAAGAAAAAGATGAAAAGTTCAGGAGCAAATGAAACTAACTGAGGAAAACAACTGCCCACTTGAAATAATAATAAAAAAAAAAAGACTTTCAAAAGTGTTGCAAACAGCTTGAGGAAGAAAACTTTAAATTGAGTGAAACAAATGAAAAAAACAAGGAGATGGACAAACAAAAAGAAAAACAGTAGAAAAGTTCAAGCGAAGCCAGTATAAGAACAGACTGGAGCAGGAGTCTAGAGAGAGGGAGAGAAGAATAAACTGCATGTGGAGAGACTAAATATGGCAGATGAGCTGAAAAGAGAGTGGAAAAAAAAGCAAAAAAGGAAAAAGAGAAAAAAAAGAAAAGTGAGAGATAAAAAGTGGAAAACAACAAGAAAACTCAGAAGTATAAACATAGCTTCTGGAGCTACAAAGGAAGGCTAAAAAGAACGGCAACAAGCAGGTGGAGGAGGATTCTGATTGTTCAACTTGGGCTGAACAGTCAACAGTTCTTCCCTCTGCTTTTCAGTCTTCATCCCCCCCCCCACCTCCACTATCATTTATTTGTCCTCCATCTGAACTACTGTCATGCTCATATCTGCTAATTTGCACTAAAAAAAGAGAATATTTTTTGCATAAAGACTAAATTATTCTTTGCAAAAGAATAAAGTCTGTGTGCACACAAAGTATTTCCACATTTCCTCCTATATGTGTAAACGTACAACTCTAAAACTTTCCCTCAGCTTTATTCATCTGCTAACCTTGCTGTATTTTACACAGTGCACTGCCATGCTCTTGCACATGTGCTCTCAGTGCATCGCCTGT
>NC_136630.1:18924832-18934832 GCF_933228915.1 Telmatherina bonti | reverse complement strand
ATGGGGGGATTGGGAATTACCATAATCATGCTGGCAGGCTCTGCAACACACCAAGGTCACCCTGCTTCATCAGTCTTAGCTCGGTTCAGTGCCGAGGGAGTACATCAGAAACACAGGACCAGACGCTTTACACTTCACTGGGGGTTTGAACACATACAATACTCTGCTATCCTGCATAGCTTGGCAACAAACATAGAAATCTGACCTTGTATTTCTTACAAACCACAACAATAGTGCACCGTCACAGCCACACACTCTGCTAGCAGACCTTCAAAGTCAGACTGAAGCAAGAAATAATTGGCATTCACATGGCAACAACAACACACACACAAAAGCAAAGCCACCCCTCATCTCTCAAGTCTTGGAAACACTTCCTGCTCCCCACAAACAATCCAGGATTCACCTACAGCCAATCAGATCGATGCGCTGTTTAACACGTCTACACCGGAGCTTGCAGTGAGTCACAGCCAAAGTCAAAGAGCCAGACTAAGTCACATTACTCCAGGGCATCAAGAGTGATTAATTCAGCCTCAGGTTGTGATGCTTTCTCTCTTTTCTCCTGTCTTCCCTTGTCTTCTTATCTCCATCTCTTACTCATTAATTGTGTTCAGCTGCTGATGCAGCTGATGCAATGTGAAGGTGTGGCAGCGCCCGCTTATCCGTTTGAACTTCTCTCCAACAATCCCAGCTAACCTCAGACAAACTTGAAACAGGCTGCAGATCAAGTGCTACAACTGTGCATTGAGTGGAGAGGAAGTAAGTTTTAGCAGTACTTTGAATCAAAAGTGTAATACCAAGTGCCATTTAATGTAGTGAACTTCTGTATTCTACCCGAGGACTAACTGAAAAATGGAAATGGCATGAAAGCTAATTATTAAATGACTTTCACTAAAATTGAGTTTAAAATAAAGATACACTCTAAATGACCAATCAAGTCAATAAAAAAGAATATTTTGAAACCATAAAATTCAAACAATTCATTTTAATTTATTTAATTCCACCCCAGAGCTATATTCTTAAGGCTTTGGGGCATAATAGGATATCACAGAACAGCAGAACTAGCAGCTTATGTGCCTTGACCAAACATGAAACAAGCAAAATGGAAGATGGCAAAGCAACTTTTGGCCATGCATCAAGGTTTTCTATTCAGTAGCAGCAGATATAATCAATTTACCCTGCCTAAATATGTACACTATGCTAATTTAAAGTATCAACCTGGCAACTAATAAGAATATGAAACCAGTGTGGAAAAAGTCTTAGGATATTCAGTCATTTACTGACCAAACAGTCTCATACGGGCTTGAGAGAAGAATAACTCAATTGAAGACAGGTCTCAAAGCAGCTAAATCAACCCTATTGCAGTCCTGTCTGATATCTCAGGAATATTAAGCAAATGCTAAGGGATTATAAATGAAATGTGACTTGGCAAGGGGCTTTTCAGTAATGCTGACAATAATAACTAGCTTGCAGCAATGAGGTTATACCAACAGGCAGTCACTGATCTGGTTTCCATTACTAATTCCAGCCAGACCACATGCCTCTTTCTTCCTTTTGAACAAGCAGTGTAAGCACTGTGATTTCTAGCCTTGGAGTTTACAGGCTCTTGGACACAAGGAAAAGAAAAGCCTGCATGCTTTGCTCAAATCATGGGGTCTGCTTGTAGGAGAGCCAATATGAGATAAGACAAAAGCTTCTCAGTCAGTAAGTGACCAGGTAAAGCCTCAGTGCTTCTGTTTCATGTCTTTAGGGGCATATCTAAGATTACTTTCTTTGTTAATTCAGAAACCTTTGTGTACCAAGTATTCATTTAATATAAATTATTCAACTTTTCCCAAATACCACACTATGGCAATACAGTATCTGATTAGAGGTACTTAGATAATCAGCAGAACTTTTTTTGTTACTTCAAAAGTATAAAGTATTTAGTGATCAACTAGATAAATAAGAGAAATATATTCCAGTAATTTCTCAATTTGCAATGTAACAATTATTTTTGGTTTTCAACCTTTGTAAAATATATATGAAGAAACTGCCTTGGACTAAAGGGGGAATTATTAATATTTCTTTTGTTTCTTGATATTCAAAATAAAGAAGTATAAAATTAGTATTCAAATTAGGTGACGGGGAAAGTAGTTGAGGGCCTCTTAGCAGCAAAACATAACATGCACAATACCATCACTGCTATCAAAATGTTCCATGTAACTGTGACTTCATGATCTGTAGATGCATTTATATTAACTACAGTTTCTACTCTTTTATGTAAAATCTCAGTACAAACCAAATAAAATCGGAAAAATCATCACAACAGTGTTGTCATGGTGTGGTGGAATAGAAATAGCACGGTCCAATCTGTTGGTTAGTTATTTTCTAGGTGCTGGCTGGATTTTGCTGCGGAGAGAAAGCAACTTCTTTCCTCTATTGTCTATTTCATTTACTGACTATCTGAGTTGAAAAATAAATGAGTCAGAGGTCTGCTGTCACATTCTATGTGTGTATGTACAGCACATGATTCATCTGTCCTTAAAGGCATATATGTTTCCTTCTGTAGATTTAAAATGATATTACTACCCTTTAATTTAATCTTTCCTGAAGGTGCCTGTTTTAAGATTGTACGTTACTATGCAAAAAGCAATACGTAAATCCTGCAATCTTGGAAAATAAAATATTTAAAGTTGAATTGAACTGAATTGGACATATGTTAGCTGCTATTTTAGGAATCTTGTTTCTGCATGTCTAATACCAAATAATCTATAGAAATAAAAAAAATATTTTAATAACATTTATGTGCATCTCTCCATGTCCTCAATCAGTTCATACTGAGTATGTTATCTTTGCGCAACATATGATTTTCTTGCATGTATGTTTTGTGAGTTTTATTGCCAAGATGTAGACTGAAACAACTAAAATAACTATTATTACAGTAAGTATGACCATTAAGGATCATTTGGTCTATTAATGCATTTATGGATTTAATATCCAAAAGTTTTTAACTGAAGTTAATCTACAAAAGTCACTGATTGCACTCAATAAACATACCGTACTTGTGTCTTTAATAAATGTAATCGGAATATTTTATGTATATATTTGTTTTCAACGACAAAAAGAAAGGAGAAATTGTGGAAGAGCTAGAAAAACCACACTGTAGGACTTGTGACACACAGTATTATCTCTTCTTTCTTTATTATCCTCCTTTCTTAGTGGCTTCATGCTTGATTACTTCTGCTTTCAAATCCAGTGTGATATCATGAGCTCTTGGTGAGACAGCAACACATCCTCTTTCAGCTAGATTTGCTTGACAAAAGTCAGATAATTCAGAGTGAACGTTTTACAGTCGCTACATGCTGTGTCATTTAGAGATTACAGAATATCTACTGACAGGTGGCACACAGGAGAGAATAAATGAATAGAATGAATAGTACAGCATGTCAAAACTATGAACTCAGTTGCAGTTTGATATGTAAGTTGAGCATTCATACTTCCAGCACCTTTCACTCTTCAAAAAGGCTGTGGAAAGTTCTGGTTAGTCTAAAACGTGAGGTGTTGCAGGAGGTAGACACCCTGAGGCTCACAATAGGATGTAAGAAAAATACAAGGTGTTCTGGCACCTGTTGATGTCTGGGAACACAAAAGAGTCTGAGGAGTTTTCAGCCGGAGGGAATGAATTGAAAGAAAGAGAAAAAAGAAGGTAGATTAAAAAACAAACAAAAAAAAAAAAACAAATCCCTGCATCTTTTCTTTAACGTGGAGGAGAGCTGATACTTTTCACACGAGTCAACATTTAGCATTCATCTTGCCAGCGAGGGCTGGAATCCTGAGTGACGCTGTTAAAAATTTCCTGACACAAGTGTAGCACTTCATCCGCTTTATACTGCAGCGCGACGAAGGACTACTGAGTGGATGCAAAATGATCAAGGACAAGGAGCATGGGCTGAATGACGCTGTCAAAAAGTAATTACAGAATTGTTCCTTTTGTCAGCACACATCCAAGGACAAAGTCTCCAGTGTCGAACATTCCTCCCAAAGCGCACTACAATACAGGACTTTTGGAACAGCATCCACATCAGACTTTATCAAAGTCCATATAAGTCCATAAAGCACCGTATATAAAGCACCATATCGCCCATCTAGATTAAACTCTCTATGACTCACCTTATTTTCAACAGAACCCCCACAGAGATGGGCATTCATGCACGTAAAAATGTCTACGACTGTGACAACAGTTTTGCACTTGTGAAATTCAAGTCATCTTTAAAAACAGAGATATTTCTTTTGGCTTTCAAAAGGCGCCAAGCAGTGCAGAAATTCTTGCAGCCTGTTGTTATGGCAAACACATAAAGGCACAATACCTGGAGCATGGTTGCTTTATAAATGCACCCATCGAGGGCAACTATAACTTGAAAGCTCTGCTGCCTTACAACAAAAATAACAAGCAATGTGCGTACACAGCCAACATGATTGAACTCATGAGCGAGAACAAGACTGCATGAATATAAACATGAGACTGCCACGGGCAACAAACAGGAGGGAGAAAAATCAAGTGAAATCTGAAGCATAAGGTGATGTTTAACAGCCATCAGCAGTCAGAGATTTGAGTTTTGAAAAAACGGGAAAAAAAAAAAAAAAAGGAAAGTGAGAGACCGGGTGCACACACTCAGATATGCTTATTTGGAATATCACTAAACTGAACAAAGGAAAGGCTGATGCATCACTGTTATAAGGAAAAGTACAAATAACAACTTGATGGACAGAAGCATGCAACGAAGTCTGGGATGTCCAGCTCTAATCGTCCAAGGCTGCCATCCTGCAGATTTTCCAACACACCTGACTCAAATTAAATAAATCTCTGTAAGAGCTTGTTGCCAAGTTCTACACAACCCTGTTAATGAGCCATTCATCTGAGTCAGGCGTGTTGAAGCATGGAAACAACATGGCTGGAACTGGACATCCCTGCACTATGCAAAAAGTCAAAGCACCATCAAAATCATAGCAGCCTGTCCTGAGGCAGACATATGAACACTAAATTGTGTTGATCTGAATTGCAGCTTTCTGTGACATATTAGCCTGGAGCAAAGCAGTGGTTTAGCAGACTGATGCTGCCAGCCATCAACACAGCCATGCAGCTAAAATGGTTGAAAACTGCAGCATAAAATGAATCAGAAGATACAAAGGCAAGAGCCTTTGTTGTTTAACTGTCTGCTCATACAAAAACTCAGTAGCATTTCTCATCGGTATCCTAATTCCCATTTTGAAATATGAAACAAGAGCTCAGGATTTTTTTTTTTTGTGTGTGCTCTGAGAGTAAACATGTTTATATAGAAAACAAAGATATTTTGCGACATAAAAGTGTATTTTCTTTGAAAAAACAAAGCCAAGCTCGACCTGACAGGCAGAATTGAAACTCAAAACCAAATTACTGCTGAATAAAATGAAGGTGATAATTACCTGATGAGTTTTTACTGATTACATGTTGCTTAAGGAAGCATTGATGAATTCCAAACGCACAGTTTCAGATCTTATGTAACACACATTCAGTTCCTGATCACGACACATAGCACCCTAAGTACAGAATTCAAAGCCAAACGTTTCTAACTCTCAGCTCAGGGGGTAAAAATGTCACCACATATGATCTCCTCGCTGCTTTATTCTCCTTCTCGATTCCTGCTGCAGCTTAAATCTCCAAACAGCATCTCAAACCGCACTTACGCTAATTCTCCAGAGAGAGACCCTGCATTACTCTCCCATATTTCCTCCTCTAAGTCCCACACTCGCTTGCTTTCCCCCCTGTCATCATTGCTGAAAATAAATCAAAGCTCCAATAATTCATGAGTGTTAAGAGTGTGTTTTCATGCAAGTGCGTAGAGGGAACGAGCAGGGGTCTTTTTTACAGAAGGATTTTTGAGCAGCTTTAACTCCATGCTCGTATGAAGGCAAGGGACAGGAGAGGAAAGACGGAAAGAATTAAGTTTTCTTTAGTCAAAGGAAGAGAAAAGCTTAAAAATCAGGTTTCTCAAATTAGATGAATATAATTTAATATGAATATTCCTCTCAAAAGGAAACGAATTATGGTTAGAAAAAAAGTCACGAACTTCGTGACCAAAAATGCTCCAGTGAACAAGACAAACACAAACGATACAACCTCAACAAACGTAATAACGTTCATGCAAACAGGCGCTTTTAAGAGTAAGAATTTGCTTATGTAACAACTTCAGTGTGGGTTTAAAATCTAAAACTGTGCTGCATTTAATTAGTCTGAGTTTGAACTCATTTACTTTCAGTGATAAAGAAAATGAAAGCAGAAAGAGAAGAGAAGAAAAGTAGAGATGAGTGTTTGTTGTTTAGTTTGAGGACATGACACAAACAGGTTCTGTTGCTCTGTGGTGTTAGTGCCACAAAAAGTAGTTGCCGGGTTTTATGAAGCAAACATAAAATGTAGTAATACACTTTCAGCTCAATAAATGATAAGCAAAAAGCAAAACACTTTTCAGAAAATGCCTCTATAAACAATGGTAAAGAAAAGTAGGTCAGTGCAGATTGACTGCAGTCTGAAGGAAACACAGAGGAGAACAGAATAAACAGCATTTTCTGTTTAGGTTGCTGTTTAAATGAAAGCTCATAATGCACTGCAAATCAACTAAACTGTGAGATGGTTTTTCTACAATATCTGGATTATGTGAGACAGTGTAGTAAGGTTTATGAAATCAGCAAGAACATGTGTAATCAAAGTTGTTTTTCAAATTTATTTTTAAAAAAACTAACAACTGTAAAATGTGACATCTCACTCATTAATTATCTTAAAACTATAGCTTTCATCTCACAAAGATAAACTGAAGCATAATTTCTTTTTCTTCTGTCCTTATATGGTTGCAAGTGTTACAAAAAAAATAAATTAGTAGCTAATCCAAAAGTGTCATGATTTTCCAATATCAATAACAAGAAAATTACAGGTCCCATAGGCTCCCTCTCGACAGTGCTTGGTAACACTCTTTATGAGCCCATCGTTTATATCATAGAAACCTTCTCTAAAAAAAAAAAAGCACTCACCAGCCAGAACTCCCGCCATATAAAGCAAACTTATTCGTAAGATGCCGTGGACCATCTCTAAAGGAACTCCAATCATCAGCTGCAGTAAAGCATTGAATCCCAGCTGCTCTAAACTGCATTGAGAGCACACAGAGAAATAAGGGCGATTTAGCCGTGTCTGCATTAGCAAACTGAACAAGTCCTGTAGAAATCAAGCAGACGTGTGTGGAGATCATGAAACATACCCAACATGCATGAACATGTAGCTGAAGAAGCGCCACACTTGTGCGCGGTGACCGGGGTGGTAGACCAGCGGGCTCTTCATGAAGTCAGGCTGATAGGTCTGCAGAACCCACTTGTTGAGCATGATGCCGTAGCACATGAACACAATAATCTGCAATACAGACACAAAAATGACACCAGCTCTACCTGAAAAGCTCATTATTTCCATTTTCCGCAGATTGCTGGGTTAAAAAGATTGTGAAAACTGCCTTGCAAAACAAAAGCCATTGTGCTTCATGAAAGACACGCTACGCCTTTTTTTTTTTGTCTGTTTTGTGTGGCTCAGCTGATTCTTATTGGACTTCTGGAGATAATTACTGCCAAGAGAAAAAAAGACACATCTGGTTCAGTTCCATTAATTTCTTTTCATAGAATAATGAGTCATTGTCTCTGTGAATTAAAATGAATGTGAACTGTTATTATCATATTCTCATTGTCGTTACAGACCATTCAGAGCCATTTTGGAGGCATTATAAGACCACTTGGCTTTCTTTCCTAAGAATTATGATGATTTCAGGGGAAATGATGACGTTTTGTTACAAAGCTGTGGGTTATTTTTACTGCTTAATCTGTAACTATTCAACGGTGGCCTGTGAGGCCCTCAACGCACGAGGTTCTCTGTTTCTCTTTCTCTCGCTGATTTCTAGAGCTGATTCCGAAGTCAGTCTCCGAAATATCTGACTAAATGTGGGTTTCACCTTGAAGGAACTGTATTAAATGCAATCACTAAGCCCCTGGTTCCCTAAGGGCTTACCAGTTTGCATTAAGCTCACAGTAAAATAATTTGATCAAAGCAGAAAATCTTTTTCAGAGGGTGTTGGGCAAATGACTACAAACTCTAGAGGCTTGCAGCACTGCACGCATGAGAAAAGAATTTTTAAGAAATACTGAAATGAGTGGAAATAAATTGTATTATTGCATTACATATAATCAGATAACTATAACATGTACGACTAATTACCTACAAGAGTCTGATAATGTGATGCCCTAACCTGAACAATGGTTACAACAGCGATGAACACAGGCGGAGGACACAGGCGGTTTTGGTGGAAGTACCAGCGTCGATCCGTCTCACAGGGCAGAATCTCATAGGCCACATAACGGACAAAACGTTTGTATAGACCCAGCCCCGTCTCATCCAGCAGGATCTCCCTCTGCAGCGTGCGCCGGCCATTAGCGATGGCCCGTCGGAAACTGCTGGAGCGCTTGCTGCTCATCTGAGTGAAAAATTAAAAACATGCATGTTTTCACTTTTAATTTAGAAGTTTTTCACTGCATCAAACTAAGCAGTATATTTAAATATCCAAGATTAAACTTGGAAACCACTTGTCAGTGTGGGATCTGGGACTTGTGTACGAGTTTGTCTTTGTCCTAAGTAACAAACAAAACCTGTGAAAGTTCCCCAGCCACATTATATGTCATGTAACTTCTAAAAGTTTTCCCTGTGAACCAAGAAATAGTCACCCAATCAACACACAACCCACCAGGAAGCTCAGCTTGTCTTTTTCACACCTTAGTTTTTCTGTCCTTCAAACAAACAAGTGAGAACTTGGTAAAAAAAAAAAAGTGCACTATGAAAGTTTTTCTGAATTACTTTTGTTATCCTTGGACAGAACAGCTGGCCACTAAGTTAAGAAAGATAATTATACTGCAAAAGTTATGTGTTTTACCCAACTAGTTTATTGGGCTTTTAAGCGATTACCACACAATCCTTTGCTTAGCTTTAAAGAAACCTTGTAAGTTATTTACAGTGAAGTCTCATAAATCAAACCCAAAAGGTCCTTAAGACTATGGTCAAATATGAAAAAAAAAAAAAAAGGTTCGGTCTTTTGCAATGTGTAGATCATCTGTGCATCTAATCATCGTTTTTAAAAATGATGAACTAACATTCATGAAACATTGATTACATGAAGAACAGCAGGGGAAATGCTAATGGTCCTATAAGCTAATGTTTTATAAAGTCACTGCATGCAAATCTTGTTCATTACAATATCATGTGCCCATTTTAATGGATTATCATTTCATGTCTTTTTTTTCCTGTTGCATGTGTAGATCAAATATAATCATAAATAAAAAATAAAAACAAAAACTAAGTGAAGTCAAAAGTACCTGGGAAAGTTAGTCTTTCATAATGATTAATAACATTTTTGAAGTAGCTTTGCCTCTACGCAACTGGGAGCTCAAGTGTTTATTCTTACTAAAGCCCTAATCAGGAGGTAAAAACAGTATTCAGTGCTTAATTAATTTGTAATGTGTGCCAGAGTTACTACTGGAAGAAGAAATAAATGTAATTTTTACTCATATTTCAACAGCAGATCATTTTTTCATATCAAAGTCGTTCTTTTTTTTTTCTCTCTCTTGTCCTGTCCAGCATCTTGACAGCAGAATGATGGCCTGGCTGCCGTGTGGTGCTGAACACATTTACTCTTCCAAGAAATCAAAGCCATTCATACGCATGTTAAACAACCTGCCCTGCCATCACATTTTGGCTGAAGAGAGTTGGGAAAAAACGTTATTCTTAACGTATAGGTGGGTTTTGATAAAAACTAAGTAGAAACACGGCTTTCGGCAGAGCTGATTTGTGTTCAGACATAAATGGGTTGCTGACATCATTCTGCCCTTGAGATGCAATTCTTTGTTTTCAAGAAAATTTTCCATGAACAAAGTGTGTGACTGTGAGTGTGTGTATATACTTGAA
>NC_136630.1:18762332-18919832 GCF_933228915.1 Telmatherina bonti | reverse complement strand
TGAAAATGCACAGGCTGAGTGAATGCGTGCGCGAACACACACACACACACACACACACACACACACACACACACATCCATCCTGCACTTTGCCATGTCTGTTTTAAAAATGTGCAGGGGTGTTCCATCTTCCACTAAGGTCAGATCACAAATCAATACAAAACTAGACTAAAGTAGTGGGTTTAAGACAAATATTGTCTTCACCTTCACCTGTACTTTATCTTCTTGTTCACATGGACGTAGCTTGAGTATGATGAGTTCATATAAATGTAATCAATTAAATATTCTGATAAAAGTAAGTTTACATTTCCAATATGACAGTTCTGTTGAGAATAGAAGTAAGGACTTGGACCCCACACAGCAAGTAAAATTTTAAGAGTGAGGAAAGAAGGAAAGGTTAAGGTTTTAGTTGATGACCTGGCTGTAAATTTCATGCTAGCTGCTGAACTTTCTTTAGGGCAGCCTGGAGCTCAATTCTGAAAGGAGACACCTACAGAGCTCACATCCCATGCTGCACAACAAAGGGCTGGATTCACATCAACATTTAAATATCCTCTAAATTACTCAGCAAATCTGAGCTGGCGGTGCTCATGCGTATGAATGAGAGTCTGTTCGTGTTTGATACAGTCTGTGTGTAGTGGGGAAATGGGGATAGTGAGACTGACTTGGAGGAAGTGGGTGGCAACAGCATTAATTACTTATAAATGTCTTGAAAGAGTCTATATATTTGCAAATTGCATGCATGTGCAAAGCAGTACATGTATGTCCCTGATGCTTTCCTGTGTGTTTATCAGTTAAATGTTTAAAAAAACAAATGCATGTGGGGTAGTTAATATCTGTGTCAGGCTGTGCATTTTTGAATTACCTCAGATTATGACCTGCAACCACCAATGCTGCTCTAATCGAAAGTAATTTGCATTTAGCTGAAGAACAATCTTTAAAGTGTCTCCCTGTGCTGATGGAGGTGATGCTATTGCTTTCATTTTTCTTTCTTTTCTGAACATATATTCCCAAAAGAGAAAAAAAAAAAAAGAAAAAGGAAATGATCTCTCAGGGTTCAAAGAGGTAGGTTTAAAATGAAGGAGATATAAGACGTTTTATTGTTGTTTGAAATGAGAAAGCAAAGAAATGAAAAAAGAACAGAGAGGAAAAAAAATATTTCAAGTATGGTGACGGAAAGGAGCTGTACTCTTCTAAAGAGGGTAGGGTGGATGTCGCTGTGGGAACGGCACCTCTACAGTTATTTCTCTACAGCAGCAGAGATTTCAGAAATGAGACCAGCTGCAAACTGAGTAGTCTCATGTGGCTCTTATTTCAAACCACTGGTAGGAGAACACAGACAGAGAAAAAGAGATCAGAGAAAAGAAAGACATATATGCAGACAAAAGTAAAAGAAGGAGAAATGAGCTAAAAGAAGTGAAAATATGCCAGGAATTGCTTTGCGCTGAATTAATTACAGTGCTTGCTGCCAGGAGCCAAAAGCAGCTGCTCAGATATGAGCTTGGAGAGAATCTGTATTAAACATGTAAATCTGTACATGAATTTCTAATAGGAATATAAAGGTAAACACAGACAGGTGAAGAGGCAGGGGGATAAATGAAGAGAGAATGAAGAGCCCAAGAAGCTAAAATACTGGTTCAGCATAAAGACATTTGTGACCATTAAGCAAATATAACAGCACACAGACTGTTCTCACATCAGTGTATATAAGACACTCCTTGCAGTTACAGTCCTCGGCTAATTAGCTATTAGAAATCACAAACTGGTTCAAAGCAGACTGGGGAGAAAACACAATGAAGCCACTCCTTTTGTTTAAATCTAAATTAATTCCAATAAAATCTACATGCATTTTGTATTCCAATATACCAAATCTACTGATGAGCTCTCAGCTTGGTGTAGGTATTTTCTAGTGCTTGCTTTGCACCATTTGTGAGGTTAAGCGTCTGGATTTACCGACACATTAAGTGGAAGAATTGATCCCTCTTTTGCAGGACAACCATCTGAATGATCCAGTCAATGTTTGCTACAGTGGAGCTTTCTGCATCTGTCTGAATCAATTCTGTAACCTTTAAAATCTGACAAAAATGTGCAGCGTGTGAAACTTTATGTCTGACTTGGCAGGTCCTGAAATATATCACGCAACTTACTCTGTGCCTGTGCATGCATGCGTACAGTTTCAACTCACCAGCTCGATGAGCTCCTGATAGCACACCTGTCCCTCTTCATTGCTCTGGACAAGGGCTAACAACATGTCCAGTTTGGATGGGTCCAGTTGCAGCTCATGGTGCTCCACCAAGCTGGTGAAGTTCTCCACTGGGATAAAACCGGTGTTCGCTGGGTCCAGCTGGGGGTAAAAAAAAAAAAAAAAAAAGAGAGGAAATAAAACCCACTCTCAAACTACTGGGATATATACTGCAGTGCATATGAACAGTAATACCTCAATTAAACCTTTGGAAACACAAGGAAAAGATACTGGAAGCAGCAAAACAAGCAAATTATTTGTAATTCTAACACACTATAACCAGCTGTTAACCAGAGATAAAAAAAAAAAAAAACAACAACACCTTTTGCAGTTAGTAAGGATGACTTATTAGTCATTATTTCTGAGCTGATGCATCGCTGCATCACTTCAATGTGTGAGTCTGTCTGTGGTCTCATTTCCAGCTTGTTTTTTCATAATGACCACACACACAGATGGAAAAAGAAAAAAAACAAAAAAACACGTGGGTTACTGCTGCTGATGACTGTGCTACTCCTTGAAATTGATTTGAGTAGCAGAGTCTCATAAAAATGACAGAGCAGTTGTCTAAAATAGCACCAGTTTAAAAAATGGCTTGTTGAGTATTAGGTGTGCATTGACGCATTGTTCATGTGTTTTTTTTGTGTTTGTTTTGTTTTGTTGTTTTTGGGTGGTAGATTTTTGTACTTATGACTTCATTTTTTTTTTTCCTTAAGTGCAATACTTCTCAATGGAGTGTTCATTTCTGGTGTCAGCTTGCTTTAGTGCGTCCTTCTGTATTTGTTTTTGCCCGAGGATGAACTGGTTCAACAAGAGAGAAAACATGGTGTTCTCGTTTTAGCTAATTCCTGAAAGCTAACACAGCTTCATTAGATTGTGGACTAGTAAACCAACAGTGTCCATTTGCTCCAGGAAGGGGCGAGCTAATAGAAGTTGCATCATTGTGTAGTCAGTCATGTCTGGTCATTGTCGCCTATATCCATGTAAAGAATCCCATCAAGGCTGCCTCAGTCTTGATGCGATGTGGTGTGACGGGTTTGGACAGAGATGTTTCACCAGCTGCATGAGAAGGGTGTTATTAAACCGCTGCATCATGTGAATGCCTACTGCTTGAGGAAAAGGGTGCAGAAGTTCAATCAAGATATTAGCTGGTGAGAGTGTCTCCATCTCAGCCTTTTTACTGCGTGCGCTTTGCCTCCCACTAATATGGTTTCTGGAGTTTTTCATAGTCCGGCTCCTTTGGAGGCTAAAAAAAATCAACGCTTCTATAATTGAAAGTTTTCCAGAACACAAAAGCTGTGGGTCGGAATCAGTTCATTTAAACTTAAAGACTCTTTTAATAAGATTAATTCTGCTTTTTCATTCTCCTGCACACTAAAGTATTTACTCAGATAGAAGAGTGGTGAAGACGTTGGAACTAATGTGTCACTTTTGATCACGCTCTGAAAGAGTCTCTTCCCATTGTTGGTTGACAAAAAGGATTTTTCTTGTTACAGTATTTTAACATCACTGCGTACACTCCCACAAACATTAAAAATTATATAGTGATCCTGTTTATTTCAATCCAAACTTTAAGGAAAGCTAAACAATTAATAGAATAACCTCTTTATGGTGACTCCTAATATTTCTCAATATATTATCAAAACTCATCTACTGATGGTTTGAACCTACTGCCATCTTTACATAGCCTCAAATGCACATGAAATATATCACTCAACAAAAAACAAGCTAAAAAAAAAAGCCTATGTCTATATTTAGATAGTCCCCTTTACTTTGTGTGTGATGGTTATTTGTTCAAATGCGGTCCCCTCACTCCCTTACGGAGAGTTGAGCGACATGGTGCTGATATCTTAATGTCAGAAAAGTGTGGCAGGACCATTAGGAGGAAAAAAAGCACATACAGAGATAACAGTAAAGAAGCAAGAGGTAGAAAATGGGTGAAAGATATGGATGGTTGGTGAGTTTATTAAATGAAAAAGATGAAAAATGATTCTGTTAAAGTCGAAGGAGAAGATGCCATGAAGCATGGGAGAATGGTAGACGCACTGAGAGCGCAGACAGAAATTAAACTTGGAGGTATAAATATGCCTCAACACTGACGGTTATACAGCATGAGCATGTGCCTAGCCTAGTGGTCTGGCAGTGAATCCTCTTCTTCTTTCTCTTATAAGAGGGTTGTGACACACTCCAGTGCTCTGCATCCACTTGCCACGGAGGAGAGATAGATCAGATTCTAATGTGCTCCTGGCTCGGGCCAGGCTGACAGGGGGAACAGAGAGCCACACTGGGGACGTCTGATTACTGCCAGCCTCCATATGTCAGCACATCACTATACTACAGATACAGCAGCAGCTCACAGGCAGAGGCACGCTGTATATGCCTGCACACCATTACGCAAACCAAGTGTTGACGTTGAGCTGTCACACTGCACAGATACTATTCCCTTCATAGTCTGGCCTTATTCAGGAAGAACGTTGCACAGGGGACACCATCCGCTGAGGATACAAGGAGGTGAAGGATTGGTTCTTGTAGCCAATTAGGGCTATCAATTACTAAGATGAGAAACACTGAGATGAATAAGTGTTAGCAAGAGAACCCCCACCCCTTCCCCCTTCTTTTTGGATAAGCTTGTGATGTGTGTGGACAGAGAGGACGGGTTTAGAGAAAAAAGATAAGGCTGAAAGAAGGAGGGGAAAAGCACGGAGAAGCACGCAGTTACTGAAGCGATCCGAGACTGGCGAGGGCGACACTTTGACAAGCCGCATACGTTGCCATGGTTACTAGTCGCCTGTGAGCCATCCCTTTCTTACATTTCCCCCCTTTCTTCCACAACATATTGCCATTCCAGAAGCAAAAGGAGAAACAGGAGAAGGGTATAATTCACGTGTTTAGGAAGAAAATAAATTATATGTAGAAGTGGAATCAGACCAGTGAGATAAGAATAGAGCTACAACAAGACAATAATAGGGTTTGGATATAAAGGGATGCAGACTGGAGGATTATGGATGGAAGGCGGAGCTGTGGGGGAAAACCAAGACACCAAACTTGGCTGGCTCAAGAGCAAGTTGAAGGAGATGGAGCAGACACAGGATCATAATGTAAACATGAGTACAAGGAGGAGAGCAAGGAGATGGAGAAGGCTGACTGCAGGGGAAGGATCTCAGTGTTAACCCCTGGGACCTCTATTACCTCTGGCAGAGTGACTCTGACTGACCCCAGCAAACCACTGACTTATCCCTCTGTTTCACAGGGGTTCAAGAATGAACACTGCAGACCAGATTCAAACCTCAGCCATGACCGACATACTGCAGGTGGGCCGAAACACAGCAGACATAATCAACCTTAATGCAGGAGACATGACACTGCTGCATGTAGAACTCAGGGTTGTTGGCAGAAAATAGAGTGAGTGAAAATGATGACTTTTAGACTTCTTTTTATTGTTATTACAGTAAAAACTGTTTCTACTTCTACATCATTATTGATTAGTCAGTACACAATGCAAACCTGTAATAAAGAACACATGCACAATTTTTATTATTTGTTGACATTATTTAGGCTTATAATAAAAGTTAGTTATCCCACAATCAACACATTAGGATTTACCTGGAAATGCTTAAAAGGCTTAAGCTGCCTTGAGGTTTTCAATGTTTGCACCTAGTTGCACATTAAACACAACTCTATCAGATCTATTGAAATTAATGGTATTTTGTCTATGTTAATTACTGAAGCAATTTACACAAACAAAAAACAAAAACAAACAAAAAAAAAAAAAAAACCACTATTAGTTGCAACAAAAGATAAAAGCAGGTATTTTAAATAATCTAACTCTTCTTCATTGGACACATTATCTAATAAGATACCATAAAGCCTGATGCTGATTGGAGAATAAACTATATTTAGCCAAAGGAGCCAACTCCAGTGATAAAGTACCAACACTGTAGCAAAGAGCCAACACTACAGAGTACTTTGGTCTCTGAACCAGAACTCGGCCTGAGCAGAGCTGAGTGTCTGCTGAGGGAAGTGGCATTTACAGGGCAGAGCATATTTGCATGGAATCAGATAAAAATCCTTTTTATTGTCTCTGCTGGCCTCAGGACACGCTGGTCTTCACCAACAACTGGGCCACTGACTCTGTAATTATCACAATGTGTGTTCTGCTGTGATGCTACTATCAGCACGTACAGATTTAACCGCCATGCGGTGCCCCTAAGATCCAAACCATTCTCCCTCCTCAAGTTGACAACAACTGAAGAGACACATCCAAAGAACTTATATTCATCCAAATAACAACCTAACTACACTTCCTGATCTTTAAAAGACCCCATAAACAGCCAGAGACCGGAAAGACGAAAAAGGGGGAACGTATAGGACCCTTATTCTCTCTGCTTGACATAAATATGTCAGAGAAGCACTAAGAAGCCCAAGGCGAGATATGAATAAGAAAGATAAGAACTGAAAGACACACATTGAGATATGCACAAAATAATGATAGCAAACATGAGTAGCTGACTGCTGCGTAGCATCATTGTCCCTTGGCATTTGCACTGCAATGGAAAGAACCTAAGTATGAGCCTGCATAGGCCAAAAATATCCTGAGCTCAGCAGACAAAGACTAATAAAGTCACTCATGTTGCCACTGTTGCATTGTCTTTCTCCTCCCTTGCAGCGTTTTCATTTAGTTCACTGCCTTCGACACCTAATGTACATCTGATCACATGTCTTATTAATCTTGGAGTCTCAATTCTGTCTGCTGCTTCATTTGTCTGTCCAGTAAAGTCTAAAAGGTGTTCAGAAATTCATCTTAATTAATCAGTTTATTAATCAGTTAATTTATATTTTCTAAGCAATGGGAATAGATACCTTTTTTTTTTTTTTTACTCTATAAACTACAACATTTAAAATGCCTTCAGTGAAATGCTTGACCTCTAGGTGTGCATGTGGGTTTTCATGGCGACTAAACGGACGCTGTGGTTGTTGCAGAGAGCCT
Organism: Telmatherina bonti; assembly: GCF_933228915.1. Classification (NCBI taxonomy): domain Eukaryota; kingdom Metazoa; phylum Chordata; class Actinopteri; order Atheriniformes; family Telmatherinidae; genus Telmatherina; species Telmatherina bonti. The sequence continues at coordinate 18,912,607 of NC_136630.1, read as the reverse complement.
CCAGTGAAATGTGACAGAATAAATCTGGAGGGCATAGCTGCAACAAACAGAAGGCATGCCCTGCAAAATGTTTACTTGGATAAAGATGAGGAAAAACTGCTCCATGTTTAGGCAGGCAGCAGCTTTTGTTTAAAAACAAGCTCATCTGTTCACAGTCCAAAAGAGGCTGGCACATTCAATTTTATTCAGGTTTAATTAGAGGAACCTTTTCCAAATCAAAGGCTGCTGCATGGAACCCCAAAGGTGGAAAAAAAGCCTTTTCATCAGCCAGGGTCAGTGATTTAGTCCACGCTTGAGCTTAATAAGACTGCAGCCTGCTCAACTGTGGCTCCACAAACTGCCTATATGAACACACTGGCATAGGCAAAAATAAAGCCGGCAATCAATAAACAGATAGCTGTTTACAATGTGGAAAAATTGGCTCCATCTTCAGTCCAATCCACTGTCTAACCTGAAAACTGATATTGAGACAGATGAGTTAGCTTCTCTGATGCCACACACTAATGTATCAGTGGAAGAAAATGTAATGGCTCTAAACCACTAAGCATTTATAAACAAAGTGCTTATAGAGTAAAGGACTCAAAGGGGCAACCATGGAGATTCTTCTCACACAACCTATGAAGGAGGTGGAGGGGGATGACCACTTATTTAGAAAACACACACACACACACAGATCAATAAATTTTAAAAAAAAAGAAAAGAAAAAATGCAGCTGTGGACATGATCATGGGCTCACAAATATCTGCATTCCCATGAGTCTGTTCAGCATGTTGCTGACAGGCCACTTGCAACCCCTAAACCCTGCAGCTAAATAATCAATTTCTCTCTCTAGGACAAAATGATTGCCAAATCAATCTGCCAATCAGCTGAAACCCCAATAGGCCAGTTTGTTACTAAAACCCAGAATCACATTATTTAAAATAGAAAAGAAACAAAAATCACTGCAGAGCTGCAAATAAACATGGAGACAAAATTTCCAACCTCCAGATCCACAACCCCAAATATAAACATGCTTTTTTTTTTGGGTCAGAAATGCTTTCACATACATTTTGGCTTGTTAATTCAGGAGATGATAGACCAAAGCTAAATTTGGTCTACCAGACAGAAAAAAAAACTGTAGTTTGGCTGGAGGATTCAAGGAAACCAGATGTCAAGAGCAACATTTCTCACTGGCCTAAATAATGTCCACCAACACTGGGTTTTGACTTGGCAAGCGTCTTTAGCAACATGGCAGAGAAAAACAGAAATATTTAAAGAAAAAAAAAAAAACAGTTTCTGTTTTAAAAGCAAAACTAAAACCTGATCTGGATTTCACTGGAATTAAATGGTAGCTTGACTCTTAATGTTTTAAATTTGGTGATCCTGACATAAAATTGGGCATGTAGCAGATACAGCTAAAACAACTTAAAAGCAAAGAGGGGGGGGGGGGGGGGGAAGAAATACACCCATGCACATAGAGCATTATTGGTGCAAATGTGCATGCAGCTGCCATAATGGACCAATAATTTCCATTTTCACTTAGGATATGGCAATCAATCCATCTTTATATTCCTTTCTACAATAAACCCTTCCATTTGCACATCCATCTCATCCATTATTATTTCTATAAATTATGACAGGATGCGCCCCCCTTCCTGCAGTGGCTCATGATCTGACCTCATGTTCTTGGGGCCAACATGGCTCCACAATACTCACATCTGTCATGTTGTCCTGTGTTCTCATTCAGCCCGAGCAAACAGCCTTGTGCTATCAATCCTGACATCAGCTCTCCTCATAGCCTCCATGTCTCAGTCACTGGGTAGACGGTGATGTGGCCATGAGCCTGTAACCATAGAAACCTCTGCCGCTGCTTGCTTACCTGCTCTTGTATGAGCTGAAACAGGGAGCTTCTATCCATATACTAGCCAGGGAGGTGAGAGGAGCCGCCGAGGACAAGGGCATAGGGAGGAGCAAGAGAGGAATGCTGGCGGTGTTGGTAAGGATGGGATAAGGTGAAGGGAGATGTGGTTAGGTAGCAGCTGGTGCCTAAATTGTAGCGTCAGGCACTTCAGTGCTGCTGTGTCCCCCTAAATGCTGACAGACAAAGCCTGGTGAGCTTGGTCCCTGGTTTTTCCTTGCTGGTGGAATAATAACCGGTGATGAGTGTGCGTTGGTGGTGGAAATGGCCCGTGGCTGTGCTCTGTGTCAGTACAGCGTGGCGCGGTGGTAAACCCAGCTTCAGCAGACGACAGGCAGGCACGCAGGCAAGGCAGATCCAGCAGCTCTCATTCACTCTCCTCCTCCTCCTCCTCGCTCTCCTCTATCCCATTGCACTGACTGCTACCTCTCTCACTCTCCCCTCTCCTCATACACTCACTGCATCGCCTGCATACCAATGAGGCAGGGGAGGGAGGTGGCCTCCTTCTTCCAATTGTAGGAGGAGGAGGAGTGGCCAGGGGCTGCGGCGCTTCTCTTCACTACAAGTAAGGTGTCTCAGGGAGGGCGTAGGGGATGGGTTCCACTGCGGCTCTGTGCTTACTACAGGCACCGACCGCCACCCCCACCAAACACAAACACGGTGAGCAAGATACAAGCTATAATGCATAGATCAGGAAAAAATATTATAATATTATATTTTTTTATTTCATCTAAATGAATGACATAACAATCCTATCAATTTTAACATCCTATTGATCACTTTAAGAAAATGACTGTTGAGTCAACCTTTGCATTTCTGTGCTTAATAATAGCACTGACACATTAGCATGCAGCAAAGATCAAATGCACATCCCACATCACACAAATAAGTAATCACATGAAATTGAATTGGATGGCTTGGTTGGCTTACTGATCCACAAGTGAGCTGAAATGACACCCACAACAGATATAACATATCCTATAAACAACTGATGCCAAACACAAACTTTCACTTTCTGTTTATGTAAAAATAAAGAGAGCATGCCGCGACCAAACAAGTCAGACCACAACAAATATGGAAAGTAGACTTGATTCTGTGGATTTAACCTTCTTTAAAAGGTGTCTTCTTTCAGCAAAAAAATCCGCAGTGACCCCTTCTCCTTGGCACAATGGCGATCAGCAGGAAGTGGACATAAATCTCAGCTCATAAAAGAAATAAAAATACTCTTAAATGTAGCTGATAACGGATGGGGGTGTTGGCAAGGGTTGTGACCTGGGGACAACTTAGACTTATGGATCACAGTATGAGGCTGGGGTGTTTTATTGTTTCTGGACAATTTCCGTAAAGAACTATCACCAACAGCTTCTGTCTTTGTCACAAACACTACCTGTAGCTGTTGAGATACCATGACTGCATCTAATTTTTAAATGAAAGCTTAAAAAACTTAAACACATGTATCTGAACTTCCACCATTACTCCTTATGGGTCAGATGGTGGTTGCATGCACTATGAACCCACAAGTAACTGCAATGTTTATGTCTATGTTTATCCTACTGGATTGAGCCGAGGCCACCTTGAACATGGCAGAGCTCCCAGACTTTCCCTTTGTTACCTTCAATTATGCAGACCCGACACACTCTTGTTTAAACAAAGCCTCAATAATGACCCTGCAAGTCTATAGAAACAACAGGATTTCCTTTACTGTGCGGAAAGACTCAAGTCACTCCATGAGCTTCTTTGTCCAACTACTAATCAATGTTAGGAATTAATCTGTCTCCAATTCTCTGTTGCTGTGAGCATGAATAAGACAACTGTAATTATAAGGTCAGTGCTAGCAGATTTGCAAACTGCAATATTGGGCAAAATGAAATTGGATTTAATGGTTGCCTTGGTAACCTCATGGGACTTCTATCAAACTATAGACATGCACTGCAAAGCATGAAAATGCAGCACAAAGAAAAGGTGAAACTGAGAACTCTCTTACTGTAACATCAGTTTGCACGATAAAGATTTTCTATCACATATAGTGTAACATCACCCCCCCATACACACACACACACACACACACACACACACACACACACACACACACACACACCCAAGGGTCACACCAGTATCACTCTTTCCATTACACTTCCACCAAGTGACATTATACAGATGACTGCCAGAGCAAGATAACCCCGCCATAAAATACTGTCTCTGCTGCCTGGAGCATCCCCAACTGAATGGCTGCTCTTGAGCCTGACTAAACCCTTCATGTTCTATTCACCTCTGGTGGATGGATGCAGATGGCTGGACAAACCCAGGGAACATGTTCCTCTTTGAACAGGCCTCAAAGCAGCAGACAAAATACTGCTCTAGCCTCTGAGAGAACAGGGAGAGAAAAACAAGGCCTTTCAGGGAGGTAAAAACATGCATTAATTAGACTGCCACTCCACACACTTCCTCAGCAGACATAGAGGTGCTTAAGGCAGGTGGCATTGAGAATCATGTTTCTTCCAGAGTAACTCTGGCATGAGGGTAGTATAAATGCATAACTTATTATTTTCATTCATGCAGGATTATTAATGCATGGTTGGAGAACTGTTTGCCCATCAATTTGCAAATTAAGACAGAATAAAAAAAATCTTATAAACAAGGAAGAAAGATATTTGCAACAATCTTAGAGAAGCAGCTGATCAACAAATCTGGAAAATGTTAGAAAGTCCTTCCCAGGCAATCTAAAGAAAAATTATTTACAAGTGGAAAACATTAAAGGCAGCTGCAGTTTTTCTGGAGGAGATGTCTCAGCAAGTTCACCTGAAGTCAGATTGTGAAATGCTTTAAAGTCTCAGTTATCATGTTAAATATAAAAGATAGTGACAGAATAATCAGAAAAACAATGAAAAAACATGGTGGAATATGTAGAGTTTAAAGAGAAATAATGACAGTACAGTAAAAGTTTTGCCAAGTTGCACTTGAAAATACATCACAAGACATTTGTAAAATGTTTTTAGAAAGGGAAAACAAAGTGGAGATGTTTGACTATGATGCACAGTCGGCAGAAAACCTAATAAATCAGATAAGCGTAAACAACTATTACTAACTTCCAAGCATGGTGGTGGAGAGAAAAGGGTTTGCCTTGAAGCCACGTGACCTGGGCACCTTGCAGTCACTGAGTCGGCCACAAACTTCTTTGTATAACATTTTTCTGACAACTAAAACCTGAATAAACTACAGTCATGCAAAAGAACATGACTGACACGAAGCACAGGCACAAATTTTCACCAAAAGAGCTGAAAATAAAATAACTATGATGGTGTTTTGATCCAGTCAAAGTCTTGTCCTCCATCTGACTGAAAATCTGTAGCTGAACCTGAAAATAGCTGCGCATAATCACATGCCTGCAATTCTAAATGAACTGAAACAAGTCTTTACAAAAGACTGGACCAAAATTCTTCAAAGATATTGACAGAGCCCATTAACTATAAGTAACTGTTAGTAAAGGTTATTACAGCAAGCTTAGAACATGAAGAATATGCATTTGATGTTGGTGAACCAAGTTGGTATTTATGATCTAGTGAGAACCATATATATATATATGTATATATTGTTATAATAGTTATTGCAATGTCATAAAGGTGGATAAATAAAAACTTGGTCAATATCAAGACTGTGGAGAAAAAACTCAGACTACATTCAGTTTAGTTTTTCTGTTCTATAAGAAGCTTTAAGTAATAAGCTTTTCTGTAGCCTGCTGAACTGTAAATTCAGAGCCAGACTCACAGAAATCTCCCCTTTGGGAAAGATGCTAGTTCTGCTACAGAAAGCAATAACCAGAAATTACCTCATGAAATCTTAATTAAAGTGGTCATTGAGGTGGACCAGTGGGAAAGGGTCACGTCAATAAATACCTGAGGATGTTCTGTGTGCTTATCCAAGTGAGATGAACGGCTGTCCAGACCATATTGAGAAATTCCTCACGATATAACACGGGAAAGAAAATCAAATGGGAAAGAAAACACAGTGGCATTAATTAAACTGAAAGAAAAAAGGAATTATAAAAGAAAACCAGGAAGTTGAAGTTCAACCAAACATAAAGTTTACAAACTGACTGGACTAACAGAGGGACAAAACTCTGTAAGACATCATTCACTCTGTGTTTTGCAAGATCACAGCATTAAAATGTTGTCATTATTCTCTTCATCAACTTAACCTTTTACAGATTAAGAAGAAAAAGTCGTTGTGGGAGTTTTCTGCATTCTATAAGATTCTACTAATTAGAATTAAAATAGATGCTACACGAGCCGCTGGATGTCAAGCAGGAGCGGTTGTGCAATAGAGGGAATCACCCACATGATGAAAAATGGCAGAAAACAGGTCACTGAATGACACACTTATAATCCAAACTGCTCCACTTAGAGAATCTCTGGAGGACATGAAGTGGGGGAGGCAAGGAGGAGTTACAGGAAGAGGTTGAAATCTGAAAGAACTAAGAAGAAAAGGAATGAGCTAGATGAAAATTAATAAAAGGAAGGGTATACTGTCAATTGCATGAACTCTGCCAGCTCTTTATTTCATGAGGGTGGGGCACTGGTCTGGCTCCATCTCTGTAATATTTACACCTCATTTGGGAGTCATATTTCTGTCAAGCATCGGCAGCTCTTTATGACACTGTAGTGTCATAGTGCCTCATCTTGTTAAGTCAGGCTCAGTGCTGTAGTTTGCAATAGAGTTGAAAGTAAGTGCAATAAACTACAGGTGTGCAGAGACCTCTAGTGTTAAAACCTTGAAGTGCCACCCCTCCCCTGTTGCTCCTTACTAAAAAACTAAAAAAAAAAGACACTACATACAGATTTGTACCATGCATAAAATGTTAGGCACTTCATTTTCTTATTCCTCAAAATGTATTGGAGTTGTGTATCTGGTCAGAGATAGACAACTTTCTTTGAGAGCATCACAAAAACTACTGTTGGCAACAATAATGACAAAGGAAGATGGGCCACAGATAGTCTAAAAAGGCCTCGGTTATCATCTTGTCTCATCACCGATTACTGACAAGCAATCTCTTAAAAATGTCTGTTCTTCCTGCTTTTTACAAAAAGCTCTGAACAGGACTGTGTATGAAAATTACTTTGCATTTGTATTTTTACATGTGAATGCCTTCTTTTATAAGATTCTAATATATGTATTATATGTTCCCAATTCAAATAACATATTATGACAAAGGACACAACTGTTTCTTTTAGCTACTACTGCCCTCTGTTGGGAAATTCACACATTAAGTTAACAGCACAATAATTCTCCAAAAAAAACCTGCCTGAAAAAAACCATGCTGAAAATACAGTAAATGTGAATAAGAGGGAAAATAATCCCATCTATTTGTTCACAATTTAAACATAAGGAAAAGCAGAAAAAAAAAGATGACTCCTCATCAGCTTGTATTGTATATATATAATTCAATATTTTTCTTGGAAAAAACAAAGAGAAAACAAAAACTATCATAATAGTATCTACACATGGCTTTAATCTGGAAACTATCCCTGCTACAGCAGATTGTGTTACTCCTGAACGCCACTTAAGTCCCAGTGTATTAACAGGGCAAGGGGTTAAAGTCAGGATTAAGGCTAAATGTAGACTTCCTTAAGAAGAAAGAATCAAGTGTCAAATTGGATGCGTTGAGGATAGCCAATGAAATGATAGCTGTTGGCTACTATGTTTTTTTTTTCAATAAAATAAAACTTAAAAAACAAACAAACAAACAAAAAAAACAACAGCAAAGGTTTATAAATGTCAGCTTACAATACGTGACAATAGATTCTGTTAAGTCATCCCTGCTGCTCTGACTGACAGCTCACAGGTGCTCTGAGAAACTGGTTCAATGAGATGCCCGTCATGTTAGAGGTGCTTTGACAGCTGACATTGTGGGTATGGTTGCTGTCTTTATAAACGACATGATGAGGGTGTTTTTGAGCGAGAATTGTAAGACGTCTACAAAGATCTCCTTGGTACAGGACGAAGTGCCGGGCCTCTGTTGGCTCGGCTGAGCTGCATTCTGCACGCCACTTGGCTACTGGCATCTGCTCAGACATCCAAATGCTGAAACAACTGTTGAAACTTGAACAAACAACCTCCAGAGAGCACATTCACACCCAGCTGGCCTGGATGCAACAAGTGCAAGTGTGTTTAAAAAAACAAAACAACAAAAAAACTTATGTCCAGTAATGTACCTGTTCTTAGACAAGACCGGACCAGAGCACTGGACTAATTACAAAATAAAAACTGTACATATAGCAATGCCAAAATTATATGCACTTAAAAAAAAAAAAAATTCCCACTGTGGTTCTGCATTTTCATTTTCATCTGCTTATCAAACTTTCTAGCAAATGGCATGAAGCTCAGAAATAATCCAGCTCACTCTGAAAAGCCCAGCTCTGCTCATTCATGAAGAAATCCAGTGAGCAAAGGCATCTAGTTGAATCTGACCATACTTGTGTCCCAGTGGATTCTCCCTTTTGCTATCAGCATTTGTATATTCACTGATAAATCTGAATGCGTCAGCAGACAAACATCCCCCAACAGCTCTGAGTTGCTCCCTCTTCTCCATGTTTCTTCCATTTTACAAGTTGACTTTTGTTCTCAAACAGCTTCTCGATGAATGTTTTTATTACATGTGAGTTTCAACAGATTTTTGCATTTAGTGATGATCCTCTGAAGTCTTGATCATGAGTTCTTCTCTAGGAACCTGTACACATCCATTTTAGTCTTCGACTTGCCTTCAGCACTGGCTTTTTTTCCCCCTCACAATGCTAATTATTCCCCACTCACCCACAACAGTCGTACTGGCCTACCAGATCATTTCGATCAGCTTAAATCACATTTTACAGCTTTCCTACGAGAATGACTGAATCATTGACTTTAAGAGAACTTTACCACACACACACACAGTTTATTCAATACTCAAATGAAGCTACATGAACTTTCATGTTCTACCCATGACTCAGTTTTAAATGAGCTGAAACAAAAACAGAAAGCAGAAGTGTTTCAGAATAATTTTTAGTCAGAATTCTTTATTTCAAACACACACACACATATACACACGTGTGTGTGTGTGTGTGTATATATATATATATATATATATATATATACACACGTGTGTGTGTATTTACACATAAAAACAAAGTCATCACATTGGCATGGTAAATGATGGGGTTAACAACTCACACCAAATCCCATGTACTGTCATCACACTAAAAATAGTTGAGCATTTTATGTTGGAAAGAGGGTATGCGGAAGCTAATGCTCATCTAATCCTGCCCCAATTTAATAAACTATTACTATCTACATCATATCTGTTCCATATAATGCATTTTACGTGTATTAAAAGTGTGCTTTAAGTATTATTAGTGCATGTGGTACTGGTATTACTACAATTACAAATTACATTGCTTGTTTTATTAATAAAAGTGCAATCCTTTGGATCCGTAGGAAGGGGAAAGAAATACTCTTAAAAAAAAAGTCTCTGATTCTCTTTTTCAGCCAGTTAAGTGAACATAAAAAATTTTTTTTTTTTTTTTATCATAAGATTTACAGCTGAAGTCACTGACCGTTTTGAACAACAAAATGAAATAAAATAAAATAAAATGAAAGCAACTTATAAACTAGACTGACAAATGATACACAGTTCTGACTGACAGAACAGTGAAGTGAAACGGTAGATACCCATAATGCTTTGGGCCAGAGGCTGGACAGGACTTGAGAGGGTTTTGGCTGTCTAGAATTACAAACTGGCATCAGACAAATTTAGAGGTGCAACACTAAAACGCACCTGACACGATGGTGTAGCTGTCTTCTGTAAATACATATGTAATATAACTCCCACTCCACTCACTCTGACTCCTGACAAATGACCCAGAAGTGGGTTAAGCATTATGTAAGGCTGGATATATGTGCACCTCAGGTTCTGACTACAAACATTTTTCTGTATAGCATGACAGCATTATATATGCGCACCATAATGGTACAAGGAACACTAAACTTGTTATGCACGGTAACATCCGAGATAACTATCCATTCCTTTTATTCCTGACTGCTTGGTTGATTGGTAATTGGATTTGGACCTGCAAAAGAAATGAAGGCACTCCAAGGTGACACCATCATACGAAACCTTCTTTTGTTATTCTATTTACCCAAAATCAGAGAAGCAATAAATCCACGTACTGGGTAGAGCAGGTGGAATAAACTCATTTATGTGTTTATTTTATTTTAGAAGTTTGTGATTATAGCAATATAGCAAACTAACCAGTGACCCCCCCCCCCCCCCCCCCCCCTCCCAACGTGTTTGTTTTTTCATATTAATTACATAGCTACATGTTTTTTTTGTCATATTAATTCACTAATCTTGCACGCTCTGCTTCCAACACAAAGACCCCCACCACCCCACACGCACACAAACACGCGCGCGCGCGCACTCACCCCCAAACCAGACAAAGACTCCACACTGTAATGATAGCAGACAAACAATTACGTAATAAGATTTAAAAAGAAAGGAAAAGAAAAAACGTGTTAATGAGATGCGCAGGTCATCAAACACCACTGATCGCTACTTTATTGTACCAATCATGGTCAGGGTGCGGGAGGTCCAGTCCCTGTGGACGACGTCCCTCTGTCGGTGGCTGAAAGGAGTGGTCTAACGTGGGGGAGAAGTCAGTTTCATAGCTGCTTTCCAGCATCGTTAACTAAACGGGGCACGAGCGGTCAGGGACAGTCCACATCACTTTTAGACAATCGGTGACCGCGACGAAGGACCAGTGTCCAAAAATGATCCCACACACGACAGCCAGCGCGTGGCCTGAGTAGGAGTCGTAAACAAAAGACATGTTTACACTAGTAGTAGCCTACATGGAAGCATATAAAGAGAACACTGCTTAACCCAATTATGCTCTACTTTCTCCTTCCCTCTTACTTCCTCATTCATTTGCGCCATTTAAATATTTTCATTCACTCAGTCACCCCGGCTCTCCACGGCTTCATTTATCCACTCCTTCACTGCTCATCTAAAACTGACTCCCCCCTCCTCTCTTTCCCTCCCATTTGCACTCACCAATTCACTAACTCATCCTTTCATCCTCTCTCCCTCCCTCTTTAGCTCAGCAGTCTTACATGAAAAAAACACTCACTCATTCACAGTGGTCCCCTCCCTCCCTCTTACGTCCTCCCTGGTTCAGTCCTTCCATGCCCGCTAACAGAATAACTCTCCCACCTTCTAATAAACAAACACGCACAAATAAACGAAAAGCAGTCACCAACTCAGTGTGAGGAGACAGGTGGGGAAACAAGGAGACATGCTTGCTTATGGGGAAAAACTTATTTCTTAATTGCTGGCATTGTTTATAAGCTGCTATATACAGTAAACAAAGAAATGGGGTGTTTATAGATAAGTTAAATGCAAGTTAGTCATTTTGGACAATTAGATGTTTTAAAATGAGCAGTGTCCTAAAATAGTCTATATACTATAGAGGACCTCTCCTCTTGCAAACCACTTACTACTCTGCCACTACTGTGGACTAGTGTGTGTGATGCTGAGAAGGATAGAAATTTGGTTATTTTGTTAGAAGAAAAATAGTGTGTAATAACAATAACCAATTCACAAAAGTCGGGGGAAAGCACTATTCCAGCGGCTGTGACTTTCATGTAGAAATCAAAATGGCGTTGCAGGGAGGGACATCAGAGCTGATAATAAAATAAGAAATAACACAACCAAATCATAACAAAGTTAGTTATTTTTCTATATTTTTGTTGATTTGGAGCGGTACACCTCATCTTTATCACGAGGAAACCCAAATGTCAGACATGTTATTGACTGTGCTCTGATGCGCCAGCTCCTGAACAATAGAAAGCAATCACTGCGCCCTATATTGAAGGACTTTGGTTTCGGCTGCTGTCCCCCTCTTGCAGCTGGACTCACACCTGGTCACACATTTGTCACTTTGCTTTGCATGTCAAAAATAATGTGATAGATTTAATGACCTGCCATCAGAATCCCTGATCTTTGGAGGTGTTGGCAACTTTCCTGACAATGGAGCTCGAGAGGCGACAGCCATAGTGATAGTTATAACCAATTCTGCCCTAAAACCAGCCAATACAGCAAACCTATCCACCGTATCACACATCAAATAAAGCCCCACTACTACCCCAACGGTCACCTGTAACTTACATATTGTGACATTTAATTTATAGGAGGTTTAACAGTAAATAATCTCGACCACGTCACTCAAAGTCAATGGCCGGACTGTGTTAGTTGGGAAAATGTATCAAAGTATTAAAAGGAAAAACGGACTCCTGCGCCGTTCAAACAACGTGCATCGGTTTAAGCGAAGATTAAATTTCGATATGCATTGCAAGATTTCCCCCCTGGTTCCGACTGTTTGGGTCAATTTAATGCGAATTGTGCAAAATTGTTCACAGCACGCGTTACTTCCAGCCGGTTTTCCTGGAATAAAAGTTGTTCGTCAGGGCGGAGGAAGGGAAACAAGTGTGTCACCGTGAAGCCCAATGCCTCTGCTATCAGCCCATAGTGTTTTATGATTCAGTACGCATCCGTAGTTTTTATATTTGACAGGAGTTGTAGGATGAAGAAACACAAACGGGACGGCGCCAGTTCCATGGAGTCCGCTAGATCAGCTGCTGGCAGTTGGTGTTCTCAATCACGTCCGCAGATAGGCTTCATAGGCTTACCGGAGCGCCTGTGGAATAAGACACTTAAGTGAACCAAGATACTGAAGCGTCATTTAACTCGGACAGTTAGATTAACTGTGTTTTTAATCTTAAAGAGAGAAAGTGCGACGCAGCTTGTAAACTCGGAGCTTGAGGAAAAGGTTTATTTTATTTCTGACTGCACGAATATTTTTTTCGCTGAGGGTCAAGCGCACCAAGCCGGTGAAATTACACCTCTAGGACTTTTTCGTTAACTTCTTCAACAGAAAGTCACCATGGCAGAGACGTCGGCCGCACCAGCCAAAGCCAAAAAGGCAGCCAAGCCTAAAAAGCCTGCTTCTCATCCGAAGTACTCCGAGATGATCAAAGCTGCTATTGTTCACGACGCGAGCCGGAGCGGAGCGTCCCGTCAGTCCATCCAGAAGTACGTGAGGAAGAACTACAAAGTGGGCGACAATGCCGATGTCCAGATCAAGATGGCCCTTAAGAGGTTGGTCGCATCTGGGATGCTGCGCCACACCAAAGGCATCGGAGCGTCCGGATCCTTCAGGCTGACCAAGCCAGAGGACTCCAAAAAGTCCACCAAGGCACCGGTGGCTGCCAAACCAAAGAAAGTAGCGAAACCTAAACCCAAGAAGGCAGCCAAACCCAAGAAGGTGTCCAAGACGCCGGAAAAACCCAAGAAAGCAGCTGCGAAGAAAGTGAAAAAGGTCGCGAAAAAGGCGACCCCAGCGAAAGCCAAAAAGGCACCAGCAAAGAAGCCCAAGGCAGCCAAGCCCAAGGCAAAACCAGCCAAGAAAGCAGCCAAACCCAAGGCAAAGACACCCAAGAAGGCAGCTAAGGCATCAAAAAAGAAGTAAAAAAGGACAATAAGACACACTAAGTCTTTGTAAATACTTGAGGAAATGTTTTCGTATATGTATTATTTTTGTAAGGTCTCATTGAAACGTGTTTCTAGTTTCCCTCCCTCCTCTGCACTACTCCATCAAGAAGCTGTAGAAGTAATTGTGAGCATTTTCAATTTCGTTAACAAGTTAATTACTTTGTTCACAAATACATTAAACTGTTATCTTGTTGAAAAAGGTGTATATAGAGTCAAACTAATGAAGTTATTGTTATTGCACGGGTTCATACTGAAAATACAAATGTGTGTATGGTGAGCATTGTGGAGCATTTACAATGTACACACCACTGGCAGCGGACGTCAGCAGGAATTTCCTAAAGGCTCCATAGCTCTCATTCAGCCTCCATTCTGTATATTTTCTCAACCATAAAACACCCCACTGTGTTCAGTCGCTTTGAAGACTGTTTACAAATGTATATCAATAAACTTTTGTCATCTTCTAAAGAAAAGTGTTCACTTTACTTGTGCGCAGTTTCTGGTGTTGCAGGGCGTAATTATCAGCCACAGTAATCTATGCGATGGACACATATGTCAAAATGCTATTATTTTGTCCTTAAAAACCCAAACTCCTGAGTTTGTGCAAAATGCACCCACTGGAGCTACAATGGCTCGACTCTGTGACCACAAAGTTATGCTCTATAAGACGAGAAGTTTTAATGCAGGTTAGACTTTGAAACGGACACTGAGGGTCACGTGATGAACCGTGGCGTTTTGGTATGTTTAAACCAATAATCACAATCCTGCATGCTTAAGTTATCCTTAAACTTATCCACCTATATTGTCAGTTAAGTAGACGGGTTTGTAAATATATTTCAGAGATATTGAGTGGAACTGAGCTTCACACAATCTGACAGTTTGTGCAGGAGAAATGCGCATTTGCAGAAAGACCAGGTCATTACTTCACTGTCAATTATTTAATTAGCCATTAAAAAAATGTGCTAGTAGAGGATAAAAGTTAACCTGGAGCACTGATGGGATTCTGTAGCATCGTCTACTTCTCTAAAAGCAACTTGTGATCATTAATGGGGTGTCTGCAGACACACCCATGCTCCACCGTCCTGCTCCTCACCTGACAAACACCACTGCCACCTTGTGGTGTCTTGAGGGAAAATACAGCTTCTCCACAGCTGAGACAGCAGCAGCCTTGTGTCAGACTGAAGCTGAAAGTCAGGATTAAATTCAAATGAATCTTAAAGTAATGACATTAGTTTATAAAGGTAGTTGTCAAAACATCAAACTGACCTTGTCCGAAAAGCTTCTGGTGGTGTTCCCAGCTTTATACAAAGCAGAGGTCATTTGTTGTACTACAAATAAATCCAAATGTCACAAGGCAATATAACATCTGCTCTGAATAAAATATCTTGACATTGATGATATATGAGGTATATGAGATTCAAATATATCTGATATCAGATTTATTATATTAGTCACAGCATTTGTTGCTTTTCATCTCAACAAATGTCTTTTTGCCAGAACTCACAGCTCAGTCTGGTCTTTTAATAAGCATCTAAGGCATTTTGCTTTCAGTAAGAAAACACTGTTTGAAAAGTCACAGATTTGCATCCAGCAGAAACATGTCCTCAAATGAATTAAGCAACAAAGTCAACTCTTTTGGAGAAACAATACAATGGCAGATGGCTTCAAACATACATGTCAGGTGCAGGAGAACAGGAAAGCACACATTACCAGTCTATTTTTGTATCTATAAAATAAATTCTATGTTGATGTGAACAGAGCAGAGGGAAACTAGAGTCAGATTCGTCTGACCCCATTTTCATTCTTTTAAACCATCATCTTCAAGCCTTCAACTTCTTCAACTGGAGACATTTCTTAATGCTAATAAAACCCACCTCTCATAAAAGCAAGTTTTTCTTCATGCAAAAAGAGAAATCTCTTCGCGTTGCAGCATTTTCATGGAAGACTTACTGCTAAAAACATTTTAACAATAAGATTCAAGCTAAACATAATTCATTTTCAGGCTGAACGATATGCCTAAAGGACAGATAACATGCTAAAACTACTCATTGCTGATCAAGTTATTTGGCAATCAGATAGATATCTTCACTCTGTTTTGTCCTGGGCAAAAATAAAAGCATTGTCTGTGTTGGAGATTTGGGAAGCAGTCAATCAGGATGTCCTCTATTAAAAATTATTCTAATACTCCCATTTTGGTTCCAGTCAATTTGGCATCTTACCTGTGATGGTCAGAAACACAGCATGTTCGCAAGAGGTAACCTTTTACACTCTTACATATCAGGGGGAAGCAGGAGACTTGACACAATTTTCCTGCAGCTCCTCCCCATAAAGCACCTTTTTCAACATTAACAGCAGCTCTTTGTGTATTAAGCACGGACAAGGTATCCCCTACTTCGCCTGGTTAGACAATATAAGGCAGAAAAAGCTGGCAGCATGTGGAATAACATGATCACCACTATCCAATTGCCTCCTGACTGCTGTGATCAAATGACTTCAAAGCGAAGAGGTCAGACAGGATGGGAGATGTCTTCCTGGGAGCCTTTACGGTAGCGAGTGTGATGTGTCTTCTGATCAGACGCAGTGATTCTGGATCTGGTCTTAGACGTTTGGTCTTGATGGATGGAGGTTAAAAGAAAAAGGGAAAAAAAAAAAAAAGTCACCAGGTTACTTGTTGGTCATTTCAGTCTGGCTACAGCTCTGTAGATGGCAAAACCAAGAACTGCAACCACAGCAGAGCCCAGCGCCACCCTCAGCCAGAACGATGTGCTGCTCATGTCTGAACCATTCAGGTGTCTGAAGATGGGAGGAAAAGAAAATGCAGAGGGTTAGTCACATTAAAAGCAGATACCATCATCAAGAAACATGAGCACATTAAATCTTAGATTATACATGCAACTCATCTTTAACTTTAGTAAAACCCTGTTTTTATTAGAAAGTAGTACTTGAACATACGGGTACATTGCTGCCCAGGCAAGCCTGGTGTAGATGTTCTTGCTGGTGGAGTCGAGTAACAGGCTGGAGAAGGGCAGCGGTGGAGGCAGACGGTGTTTGTAGCAGAACTCTGCTGGAGTCATCCCATGGAACTGCTTGACTTCAGGAAGGTCCACTTTGGAGGCAACCAGCACACATGGGATGTTGCTCTCCATGTAATGTTGCTGGATTACAGATACATTAAAAAACATTAAACAATGGAGTTAAAGAAAAGCAAGAATAGGATTTTTTTAAACATGGTCATGTACAACTATGATGTTGGAAACAGCCATTATTGCCAGTATGTTTTAGTTGCATTTCAAGTTTTAAATCATTTTTATATATTTTGAGGTTTTCCATAATTTTTTATCATTATAACACCAAGATGGTTAAAGTTTGACACCAACGTTGAGCTGCACGTTTGCATGACATGACAGATTCTTTTTAAATAAAACTAAATGGATAAAAAAAAACCTGGACCACTTAAAATACTTCTATCCAGAGAAGCACTGATTTGGAGAAATTTCAACCTACACCTGTCTTTAATTGATTAACCTCAGTTAGTCCTTCTAGCTACTTTAAACCTTTATCCCAGTCTGTTTTCTGAGTCATGGTAGCTGTGGAAGATGGTTTACCTTTTGTTTAAAACCTCCATATTAATATTTACATATTTATTAATTCTGTTGCTTGAAAACAGATCAGTAATCAAATCCCTGATCTGATGATGCCTTTGTCTCTTTCCCTCGGCATTCTGTGTAATAAAATGGATTATCTCATCAATCTTTTTCAGCTCTCCAGATTTGCTTTCGTAATTAACTCAGAAAAGTGTTAGAAACTGCTAAAGGCCATAAAGACAGCATTAATAACTTGGAAGACTGTGTGCAAACAGCAGCTCTAAATAAAGTAAAAGAAGAGGCAAACAGTGAAAACCATAAATAAACAAACAAATAACCCTTTACATGCTGTTTTGTAACTGACCTTGTATATACTGGCACAATAGTCAAAAGAATGGGGGTCACTGATGTCATACATGAGACAAGCAACATCACAGGAGGCGTCTGAAGCCTTCAGGAACTCCGTCTCCACGTCTACCTCATGAAGCTGGACAGGAAGAGGAAGAGCGGCGTTCAGGATTTAATCATGCTGAGAAGTTAAGGGTCACCATCAACTTCGCCATGCAAGCTACTTACAATGAGGTATTTCTCCTGGTTGCTGACTTGGACAGTATTTATGACATATGGTGAGAAGGCACTGCTGGGATTTCCTTTATTCTGTTAAAACCAAGAAGGAGAGAAAAAAATTAGCCATATATCAGAATTTTTAAGTTTGATTATGGAGACTAGTATGAGCTTATGTGAGCTGCAACTCCAGACTGGTTGCTGGTGGCGTACCAGAATGTTGCGCCCCACAAAGGACTGGAGGAAAACGGTCTTGCCTGTCCCTCGTGGTCCAATCACCTTGCAGAGAAACACTGTCCGCTGAGTCTGACACTTTTCCAAATCCACCTCTTTTTCCCGCGTCACTGCAGGCACATATATATATATATATATATATATATATATATATACATTACACAAAAAATATGTAAACAAGATATTTATCACAGTCAATTTGACATCTTAACAACTAGAAAACTTGATCGAAACATAAAATAAAGAACGTTTTTATTAATTCCAAATTTGAGTTAAAATGTATTTTCTTAGTTTTCGGGACTTATTAGTACTTATAACATGTTCTTGAAGTATGACTAAAAAAAGTCATTTTTGAAGTCCCATTATCGTGGTGGGGAACACTGGTCTTCAACTATGCTGTAAATGTTTTCCTGCTCCAACACACCTGAATCAAATTAAATGGATCCAACAGCTTATCAAGTTCTGCCTCTTTCATTAGAATCAGGTTAAAACAGGAAAACTTTCTAAAACTTGCAGATCAGTGGCTCTCAAAGACCAGGACCCCCTACCACTGTAGTAAAGGATACAATCCCTGCATTAGAGTAAGAAAATCAACATGTCCCAGTTGGTCTTCATTTCATGTATTTCACAGTTTTTGTTGCAAATAAAATCTTTATTTTATAACTGTTCTCATTTTATATGATCTCATCTATCACATGTCATCTATCAATTAATTACTGGTTTAAATCATATTACTGATAACAGATAAAGCATAAAAAGGGGTAAATAAAACAACAGATTTCTCTCCCAACATGAAAGTCTAATCTTTTGCAATTCACCCTGAACAAACAGAGGAAGCTCAGTGCTGCATCATTTTGTGCTCAGTACACACACATAACAACTAGCACTGTAGAATCAGCTGAGGGACGACAGCTTGGTGTTTTGAGTTGCATGTCTTACACACATACAACTCTGTTACAACCTGTTCCCAACTCAAAACACATCAACTCTGACCCTCCTACACGATCACCATACTTTCACACACTGAACACGTCAGTATAATACAGGTAAACCTTTCACTTTTTAAAATGGCTGGATGAGTTAATAAGAGTTTAAATTCAGAGGGAAAAAACCTTACTAGCCTTTTGTTGTGGGGCTCTGAGAAGTATTTTGTGATTGGCCAGATATTTGAGGGATGTGTGATAAACAAAGAAAAGCATGAAGTGGCCGGTTGCAGCTTCCCAATGTTTGCAGATGCAGGTTAAACAGATAGTTTTAAGTTAACAGCTGATCAAGGTGGTGAGAAAGTCTGAAAACTTTATACTATGCAGATCTTGTACCACAGCCTGAACCAGATGAGGATCTACACAGCGACCCGAGCAACCTTAAAGTTGTTGCTATAGTTAGTTGCTATAGAACTATAGTTGGTTCTAGTTAATTAAAAAGTGTCTGTTTGCAGTTTGGTGAGCTCTTTAACAACTAAAGTTGACTAATCTGAAAGTGCTATAGAGCAGTGGTTCCCAACCTAGTTTCCTTGAGGACTCCCTTCATGCACATACTAACCCCTCCGCCGTCCCTCATACTGAAACCATTCTTAGTTTGCTTTCAAAGAAAAGATTCTCATCATAAATAATATAATCTGACTGACCCTGTCTGTCAGGGGGGGGCGTCCAAGACCCCAGGCTGGGAACCACTGCTACAGAGGACAGATTTGTGTGATTAATGGTGGCAAGATATGACAGTCTTTAATCTCTTCCCGCAAACTGTCTTCATTTCAGTGCATCTCTTCATTACAGCTGAATGATAAATACCTTTCCCCCCCCTTTTTTTAAAATTAAATACATGTCGATTAACGTGTAGACGGCATACTATTGTTTTAACTATGAATCAGAAATGTGTCAACACACGTGCTATCTAAACATTCCCAACTCAAAGTGAACAATTCATGCACGCCATCATGTGCAAATACACGTGCCCTGAATCCTATGAGGCTACAGTAGACTGAATAATGACAGGAAATGCCCCCATGGCAACCATGTATGAGACTGGCAGTCAAGTTGAGTCCATGTCTCCCATACTCCTCAGAAAACAGTTCTTCAACTTTTAAATAGGTAAACATGATGTACTACTGACAGAGTTAATCCCACACACACCTGTTACTGCAGCGGTCTGTGACTCCTGCTCAGTGAGGATAGGGTAGCCTAGGTAACCTAGGTGCTCCAGGCAACGGTGGATGTCAAGGTATGCAGAGAGCCTGCATGTGAAGGGTATACAGGTGGGTTTTAAACAGCGCAATATAATGCTACAAAGTATAGAGCATGCTGTTAACTGCAAAGTACTCTCAGTAATCCAGGAAGATACTTACATCCACCGACAGTGGTAGCCGTGATTAGAAATGTAGCCCTCATCTGTGGTTGGTACAGTCACAAAGACATCTGCATCCCAAGGCATATAAGGACATACGCAAAACAAGTTCTTAAGCTCCGTTGGTGACAGGGCAGAGTCTTTATCCTAAAATAAAGAAAGTAGAGATCACTTATTCAAAACACGGTAATCACTTACCAAAGAACAAAATTTTATGTTTATCGCATTGTAGTCTTGTTGGATACAGAAATTCGGAAAAAGAAAGTCTAAAACTCACTTCATCATACTTGTCAAACAACCGCTGGAGGAACTGATGACCAAAGTGATTGAGCTCTGTGGTGCAGCCAACAGGAACTCGCAGTCTGGAAATACAGGGTTAAAAAAACAGGGTCAAAAGTAACTACACATGACGGCATCAAAGTTCAACACACAAAAAAACATTGCATGTGAAAGAACTATAATTAAATTTATAACTATTTCTAATCAAGTTTTTAAATTTGTGCAAATAATAAGTTGCTCAGTTTGATGGTTTGATTACTAGATTTATCTTACTCTGGGTAAAGGTAATCATCAGTCAGCTCAAGGCTGTCGTCGTAACCAAACTTCCTGAGGATGGTCCATGTGGTTTCATGCCGGCCCCTTTGGATAAATAATGTATTAAGAAATAAGAAACCTGAAAAAGAAGAAAGGTGATACGAGGCCATTAGTCCAGTGGGGCCCCACTAACAAAACAGTTTAAAATTACATTTTCTCTGTTGTGACTATTTTCTACCATTGAGGGTCAGGCCATTGTCTTGCACTCCATCGCTGGTGTTCTTCCAAACTACAGTTTTAACATCTTCCAGTGCTTGAGGTGCTAGAGGATTCCCAAAACAAGATTTCTACAAAGAAGAGACAGAATTTATTTTCTTATAGTAAGCAAACTACATTGTCTGAGAGCAGCTGGTAAGATGTTAAGGGACTGTCTGGACCTGAAATCTGTTGAGTTCAGCATCACTGAGGATACGGTCATTATCCTGGTCTGAAATGTAGAATATTCTGCTCAGGGCTCGAACACATGATGGCTTTAGCTGCAGAAAAACATATGTTACATGTTGACTACAGACACATATCTCAATAACCAGATTGGGACAATCAATTCCTCAATGGCGGCTATTTCCAAAAATGTCTGACCTGTTTGTCCTCAGGGTCATAAAGAGGAGCAGTAGGGTGGAGAACTGCCTTCTGTGCATAGTAGAACAGCTCTGAAATGTTTTTGAGGTTTTTTGCAGAACACTTGAGGGGAAAAAAAAAAAGAAAGAAAAAGTAGAATGATTATTTTTCATAAGATAGTCAAAGCAATCTTAAAGCAAGAAAAATGTGAATGTGTGCACCAGGCCACTATCAGCAGCTCAGTGATAAAACTAGCAGGTGAATGCAAACAGTAGAGAAACGGAAATTTCACAAGTCTGTAAGACTAAGCTTCACCTCGACGCACGTCTCAATCTCAGAAAACTGGTTCATGATGGGAAGAATAGTTTCCATTGAACTTCCACTACGCAGATCTGACTTGTTTCCCACGAGGATGATAGGAACCCTGATGGAACAACAAACCCCCAGTTTACAGGAATGCCTTTATGATTTTGTTGCAGCCAACATGACAATATGGGCAATTCTGCTGTACAAGACAAGCATGTGATGACTTTGTTGGCGTAAATACATTGTAACATAAAGCAACCACTACACAACTGAAGTATTTAATTAATGTTCTTAAATGTTACTAAAGGCCACATGATGCAACTGTACAAGGAGGCTTATGTAATTAAATTACAGTCAGCCAACATTACATATGGAAAGTTGGTCAAGGTTCACTTGACAAGAAAAGCCCATTCAACACAAAACCACGGATGATACATACTTGCTCCCTTTCTCTGCATCTCCATTGACTAAGGGTATCCATTTGGTTTTAATCTGGAAAAAAAAAAGCATGGCGAATGTAATTTGTGTTCTATAGCCATTAAACTTTGGCAATACACTGTAGGCTGAACTATGTTCAGTACTAGATAATATAATCAGAATAACAGGATATTACCTTATTTATTGTATCCTCATTGGTGACATCATACACCACACACACTACGTTAGCCTGACGGTAGGTTAAACAAATTTGAGAAAATATGGACTTAATAGCAAAAACAGAAAACAGATTGCCTTTGATGTCTTTTATAAAGCCAAGAGTGACAAAATCTCACAGATTTGGTGACAATTTTGAAAGAAAGATGCACACAACTCCATTCATTCATTCATAAAGATAATTCTTACATACATTTATTTGGGGTTGATGGATTTCCTCAAAACAGCTCAGTTTAGATCGGGTACACCTTATCTATTTTTATTTTTCTTCTCTCTCTTTCTTTTTTTTTTTAAACACACATTGTATCAAGGTCCTCAATCTCACCACTGCTGTAGTTCATGTTTACTGTGTTTGTTTATAGTTTAACATATTTACCTTGATGATCTCATCTCTAAGAACTTCATCACTTTGCTCTTTTTCTGTTGGAGTTAAGAAAATTCTTGACCCACATGCAATATTTACAGCACAACATACTTAACAAAACATGCTTGTTTTAAAGCTTGTATCTCAAAGTACAATAAGTACTGAGGTCCCTCATATACACAGCTAATAATGGCTGCCATATAGCTGAGTTTGCAATATTTACCTGAGTAGTCCACAATGTGAGTGGGCACCTTTTCTGGAGTCACATCAGCAGGGATGGTGATCTCCTCAGCTCTGGGTGGCACCTAGTAAAGATTTAGGACCATTTGAGCCTTGACTATAGCCATGTACTCACAAAGTCCAGATTTTCAACATACAGCGAACATAGCCAAATGGTTTAACACCAAATACAAGGCTTGAAATAACAAGGCAGGATTTTTTTTAATGCCACATAAAAAGTCTTGAAGGTTGTGCAAATGAATGCAACTACACTGATTCTAATTTAGTCATGGTAAAGTTGTTGCATAATGGTTTGAAAAGGACTAGTTACGACAAATCATTAGATACTGTTTCATTCATACAAACGTAAAGAAACTGAAAGATATATTCAAATTTCGACACAAATGCAGAAATGTACACTCCTTAAAAATAAAAGTCAAATTTCTAAAGATTTAACAATAAAGTGCCATCTTAGCAATTTTATAACACTAAATAAGTTGCTGTTTGTTTCAATGAATGTTTTATCAACCTGTCCTCTTAAATAAGTTCAAAAACATAATTCATTAAAACCCATCGACCCAAACAAAATGTGTTTAATGTTGTTAACAAGAGGCAGGGGTTTATGCGAGGCCAAAATGATGGAAATTGAAGCAAAAACATATCAAAGTTGTGAAGCTGTATTCACACTTACCACCTCTGGAAACTCTTCCCCAACCAGAGACATGATAAGGGACGTCTTTCCCACCTTGGCTGTTGAAATAAAATGTGAGGATAATAAGTAGTCATCGTCAAAGCAACTTTCCTAACCCGTTTAATTTCTTAAAGAGCATTTTAAGGCTGTTTACAGTACATGTTCCTTATTATCATGTACTGCGATATATTGTAACACTACGGGTTAGTGTAGCATAAAGCAAACATCTCGGATCAGGCCTCGCAATAGACCCACCGGTCTAGAATTTAGCTGAAGAAAATTGTAATGTGGCACTATCAAATAGACAACGTCAAGTTATTCTAACATATAATTTAATTTGGCATCTTTTCTGTGTTGCTTCCAGACTGCAACACATCAGTAAGTAGATTAAAGTAAAAGCATTTAGTTACTGCTAGCCACACCGACTGTTTAAAAGTTTATAGCAAAAAGTGATGAAAGCTAGCATACAGAAAATGAAGATGTGAAAAACAACCACTTAGTGCAAAACCCACAAACTCATTTTATTTGATTCAGCAATAGCAGGTTATTGATTAAGACGATATCTGACACAAAAGATCCTCGAGATCAATTCAGCTACAAGTTAATTAGCTGCAACAGCTAATGTTTGCTAATCGTGTAGCCTCTGATTTGTTAGAGAGAAAGACTTACGTTCCCCAAGCAGAAGTATCCTGACGTCTTGCTTCATGATTCTTCAATCTACGAAGAACAACTAGACGCGCCGAGCTGCTACAGAGACATGTATGTTTCATTTGAATGTCAAATTTCTTGCTAAATACAAACGTGCGCCACTTTCAGATATGCACCCAAGGTGAAACCATCTTTCCGGTTCATACGGAGGAGGACGATGCAGAAAGACGCCCTCTAGTGGACACATTGTGTTCTCTGAAAACAAAATGTACACAAAAATAAAATAATAATTATCATCAGTAATATCAATAGCAATATTAATAAAATATTTCATTGTTAGTTTGATTGTAAAAGGGCAGTATTTTAAGCAGATGAAAATCCTGACACCCACACAACCTGGGCTGCCAGCATTGAAAGTTTAATAAACAAAATATATAGTATTGTGTAATTCTGTAAGAATAGAAATATTTGAATACTCACTACTTAGCATAAAGCATGGAGTAGCTGCTTTTGTATGTGGTGCATTCCACAGCATTGCTGAAGTGATTTCATGTCACAAATTCTCTTCATTTATATTACTGCACACCTTTAATTCTTAAAATTAATCTATACCCTTAGATGATTAAAAGGGTATTAGTCATTCATATAACTTAAGACTGAAAAATATAATTTAAAAAAAAAATTGCCAAAATATAATTTAGTGAAATAAGACAAGGAATAATGAATAACAAACTGTCCTGTACAAATAAGCACTTTGCTAATGAGCAGCGGGCCAAAATACCCTCAACATTTAGAGCAGTCTAAGAGAAATAGATTGCAGTAATAATAATTAAATAAGTTGGTTGTGCTTTTTAAGGGAACTAAAAGGCTTTACATTGAATTCATAATTTACTTCTCTTCTTTGTACTTTGTGACAATAGCTACAGGGGGCCAGAGGCAGTGATTGCCTCAAAGGATTGTTCAACAAAATATTAGTTTACCGCTGATGCTAACTATATTAGTTCAGTGTCCATGTTTGTTTGCTTATCTAAAAACATTTCCATTGAACCACAATTCAAAAGAAATGTCATGATTTTCATTAAATGCTTATTTTTTAAATGTCAATTTTAGCTTATTTCAGTAACAAGTTTTGACCTTCTTTAAATAGAGAATAGAATGATATGAAAACACTACATATGGGCAAAATGCTTTTAAACAAACACCTGTCAAAAAACAAAAGATAGACCATTAAAAGAAATTGGCTATGCAACTAAATGTTTTGTATAAAAAGTTTATTTTAAAACCAGACACATGAAAAATAATTTATTCTATTCATATAAACCCATTAAACCAGTTTCTCTAAAAACACTTATTAAAACTAAAATTCTACAGGATAATAAATGTAAGACAAACTAAGACCTTAGCACATGTGATTGCTGACAAATGAACATTTTCACAAGTTCAAAAATAGATCAGAGACTCTTAGAGACCCAGCACATCCCAAAGCAGGATCTCATTATAGGCGACGGAGAAAAGAAGCTTCCCAGTGGGGGAGAAGCGACATGTCTGCAGTGAGTCGCTGTGCGGCAAGAAATCTTGAAACCTGCCACTAGTTGACTTGACCAGCTTTAACACTCGCCCTGTCAAAAGATTAGACATGATGAGAATTTTACAGAACAAAATCTCCAACATGCATCAGTGATTTTTCCACTGAAACTGTTCAGATAAGAAATATTATATAACAGAGTTTCACCTTTTGATCCCACAGCAATGAGTTGACTGGAGAGACTGATGCATGTGGCCCAATGGGGCAGGGCAATCGTTTTTATTATCTGTTGCAAAAGAAAACAATATGAGCCTCTCTATGTCTTGTGGGCATTCTGCCAACAACACCTGCCCTGTGTGGTTTCTGGAAAACTCAGTACAGTGGCTGTGCATTACAACACATGGACTGTGTTACCTGTTTCTTTGCCAGACTGTAAAAAGTCAGATTTTTCTCTACTGCGTAGCCTGTGTAGACAACCAGGCCATGATCACCAGGGTAGAAGGCAGCCAGACTAGGGGGCAGGCTATCACCCTAAAAAAAACCAAACAAGAATTTTGTTGATATCCTGTGTATTTCTTCTCCCAAATGTTCAGTTTATAAGTTCTAACAGATCTCTTCCAGATCTTCCTTACATCCTGAATTGTTTGCATGTTCATCCATGTGTAAGGTCTCTCACCAGTTCAGTTCAAACAGACCAACAGGAACACCACTAACCCATGTTTCCCTCATGTTGTTTCCGTTTGTGATGGCTTTGATTAAACTTTAATATTCACTCCCCAACAGAAATTTATCAGGATTATATAACTGAATGGCTTGTGGACAAATATTAACCTCATAATTAAATGTTTGTAAAATGTAATTATGTTTTCCAAGAACAAGACACAAGTAAAATGTGTGAGGAATACAGCAGTACTAAAGTTTGGAGTGACAATTCAAGTCATTAGCGTGTAATGTGTCAAAAAACCAGAGAAATGGACACTGAAGCATAACCCAGAGAGCTTTGAAAGCTTGATGAAAACCACAATGTCAGACCAGAAAATCTACCAGAACCAGCTGCCAACTCCCCTATAATGCCTAAACTACATCTCCATCTACATTCAACCTTCCTGCATGCATCACCTTGAACCAAAAATAATTCCACATGTCCACCCTAAAGAGGAAAAAATTTATTCAGGAAGAAGAGAGACAGTAAAAAATACAGATTGAATAAATTTATAAATAAAAGAAACAGAATAAAAAAAACTAAATTCACATCACAGTTAGAATAACGCCTGCATTGGAAGAAGACATCTGTAACAAAAACAGTGTTTTGTTGTTACCCTTGAAAACACAATAAGACTATTAACACTCTGTATGTTTAAATCAGCCTTTGCTGTAAAAATCCTCCTAAATCTGAAAAATTATGACAATTATGTGGGAAGGAGACAGAAAACTGTAAACGTGTAATGGTGTGACAAAAACCCAGCAGGATTACAAGTAAATGTGATGAGAACAGAAGCAGAGTTAGTCATGCAGTCAATCATGAGTTCAGTCTGACCTTCATCACCTCAATCTGTAACTGGTTCAGCCAATTCCTGCTTTCTCTTTCCCCATGTTGAGTAATTGTTGATGCAGGGAAGTTTTTAAGTGGAGTGTGCAAAACGGATATTTCTGCTGATTGATTTCTGCTTTCCACTTAAAACTATAAATAAACCGTTTCTGAACTGATTCCAGTTGTTTTGCTGTTCTTTAGTTAACTTGTGCCAAGTCTGCAAGTTTCTTCGATGCACCAACTTGCCTCTACTCAGTGATGTGAAATTATAGAAATAGATTAAATGCTTAAATAATATCACGAAAGGTTACAACTTAACCTAATTCAACAACTGCTTAAACATAGATCGTACCGTAAAAGAGGCTGGAGCAGGAAATGACAGCCAGTCAAGCAGGTCACACTTCTCCTTCGCCCAATCAGAGGCCCACACACTGACGCGTCTGTCTGAACTGGCTGTCAACCACATTTCATTTCCTTCCAGTCCAAACTTCTTGCACTGAGTAAGAAAAGATGAAACGGCTGCACTGAAAAACTGATGAAAAAACTTACAAGATGCTGCAAAATGACATGTTATTTGATTAAAAGCATCACATCAGAAAAACGATATGACAGTGTTAAGTCAGTTGTATGCGGTGTGGGACAAGTTTTCTGAAAATGAACTTGATTACTGGATGGGTTTTTTTTTTTTTTTTAAGTAAGTTTAGTAAGTAAATTTTAATAACCTTGCTTTGCATATATTGGAGTTGGGAATTTTTTCAAGATAACAGATTTGCTCTAATTGGGCAAACAGCACTGAGCACAAACCATTGGTTGAAATGAGGATCCATGTGATTTTACTTTAATGAAGATGAATGCACAAAAATTTAAGGTTATGGGAGACTTAATATCCTAACACTAATGAGTCAGGGTCCAGTTTCACTCTATGATTACTTCTCAGCTGTGTCCTGGTGTTTTGCTTTCTGGCTCACATCAGGAACTCCATGTTTGCTTCTTCTTCTTCTTTTTTTTTTTTTTTTTTTTTTTCCCCCTTTCCCTTCGTTTGCTTTTCAAATAGCTTTTCTCTTTGAACTAATTTCAACGAGCTGACCTGCTCATCCACACACTGGATTGTGGAAATTGTCGCTCCTTTGTGGTCCTTGATTGTACGAATAGTTGCTCCATGCAATGGGCTGCTGATGGCTACCAGACCGTTCTTCCCAGCTGAGAGGATCACATGACCTGAACAGAGGCAGATAACGGGATAAAACATAAAAACTCTACACTTTCAATGTTCCTTCCAAAGGCCATTTCAACTAATAGAAATGTTTCCTCTTAAAGACTCAACCTTGGAAATCCAGGAAATGCTCTCTGCTATCAATGTTGAATTTACATGTATAAAACAACCCAGATTTTTTTGTTTAGCATTGTCTCTGTTTTTACCATTTGCAGAGTACTGGATAGCAGTCACAGCCACATGATGAGGATGCAGTTTCATCTCCATCTCTGACGAAGCAAGTCGGAAGATCCTTAGCGTCCCATCACTGTATCCTGCAGCTATACATGTGGTATCTTTGCTAGAAGGAGGGCTCCAGCAGACACAGCCACAAGCCTGATCCAGAAAGACAAATAGGTTCTACAGGCAGATCTACAGCTGGATAGCACAGTTTCCTCTATTTGCACCAACAATGGATTTCACCTTTTTGACCTGGTGCCTGAAAAAAGAAGTGAATGTAAAGTGTATCTTTCACCTTTCATTATACAAGATGTATTCGCTCACCTGGTTGATCACTTGGAACTGCACCACCAGTTCATAGCTGGAGGTTGACCATGCTCTCACGCTGCCATCTTCACTGCATGTGGCAAAGTGGCTCTCATCAAAGCAAAACACGACATCATTAACCTGAAGGAGAAGAAAGCATGCAGAAAATAAAGCAATTTAAATAATTTAATCTCTTATCTAAACACACATTTTGGCAGCATTGGCTTCTGAAAACCACAGCTTCCACAGAAACTCCTGCTGCCTTAAAAAATAACTAATCAACTTGATATAATAAATGTTTAAAAAAAAAATGCTGGATCCAAAATACCTCATAATTTCAGAAAGGACCGTATAATGAGATAAACAATAAACCTTGTCACCCCAGGCCTGCCATATTTACAGTAATGTACAATAAACTTATAGCACATTAAACATCTTAGTTCTTACCAAAGGAATAGTGTTACGACAGTAGCTTTTATTGGTCACCACTTTTAATTATGATAGTCTTTTTACTTCTCATTTTCCCCAAATATACAGCATTGCTTCAAACTGGTACACTGACAGAGATAGTGATGGTGACAATGAATATGATGTATCTCCTACTGATGTCTGTCTGTATCATATGTAATCCACTGTATGTTCGTTTAAGGCTAAAGGGGAACTACACATACCTACAAGTTTGTGAATATTTATACATTACTTCAAGTCACTTCGCTAAGCTACTGGGGTTTTTATTCTTAAAAAAAAAAAAGAAAAAAAAAAGCAAGATTACATCATGTTATTTTATTAAAGATTCTATCCAACTTAAAATAGCCATGATAATAACGATCGCTTCAAAACGTTCTTGTAGGAACCAGTGATAATTCCCAACATAAATGTAGTTTATGTTGGGAATTATCACTGGTGGATGGTTGATGTTATATTGTTGTCATGGTGATATGAATTGGGGTCACGTGGATGTGGAGCGGTATAGGGCTGAGGAGTTAAAAGGGCACTGTCAGCCAGTCACTCAGGGTTTTTTGCTAGAGAGGAGGGCTGGGAAGCTGTAATTTTTGTTGACCGCTCTAGATACATACTTGACGTTGCACACTGTGACATATTATGCTGGTGAAATAACATCGTACCCGATCATCAGGCAGTATATGTAACACTTCCAATAAATAAATCCTCGATATCTGCGACCTATGTGCGTCATTTATGGGAACCATCAACAGCGCGTCAAACAAATAGACCGGACCCAGTCGTCGCCTCAGGTAGCAACTGTGGAAGTCGCTACATCTTTTAGTCAACAAAAGTACGGCAATCTACAAAAGAATCATCACAAGCAGCATCAGATCACAGAAACCAGGAAGACGCCAAGTAAGCGCGGATCTGAAGGAGAGCGCGCGTAAAGCGGCCACACCCGACATATTCATAAGGAGCGCAGGTAAGCCTACCTGTGGATGTCTGTGTCAGACTGTGTGAAAAGCAAGCCACATATCGTTAAACGACGGAGTATCTCCGGGAGAATAAAGGTACGAATGTTGGATATGGTGCTGGATGTTTTGCGCTGACTGCGCTCTATGATTAAACTCCGCACTTCGCCTCTTTAAATGCGCTGCTTGGATGATGTTTAAAGGACAATAAAGATGCCGCTCTGTTGAATGGAATTATGACTGTTGTTGCCCACAGGGGATGCAATTGTTTAATGAAAACTTAAGAGGAAAAGAAGAAAAAACAAAGGAATCATGAGTCAAATAGGTGGTGGTGCGGCCCTGTCTGCTGACGTGGACTATGTGGAAAAGGGAAAGCAAACTCACTGAAAAGGCTTTGTTCAATAAAATTGCAAATTTACAAGATGACCGCAAAAGGGTTGTCAATAAAATTAAAGGATTAATACCAAAAATGAAAGAACTCATGAAGGAAAATGAAAATCTTGCAGAAATAAAACAGAACATGGGGGATATAAAGGTTTTCTGTGAGAAGGCCTGTTTTACACAATGAATTGCTGCTTATGATGCCTGAGGAGGAAATCACAAAACAAGAAGAATGGTTTTCGAGTATCATGAATTACAGCAATGCATTTTTAAAGGACACTGAAAACTGGATAAGTGAACAAGAACAAAACCCAGCTGTTTCTATACAGCAACTGGATCAAGAAAGAAGTCAACAAATTTCCCATCAAAGACAGCAATAGAAAAGGAGGATGATATCAAGCCAAGTGACAGTGTTTCAAATGTTGGAAGCTATAAAACCTCCTCATCAAGATCCTCAACATCTTCTGCTCGTCTGGTGGCTGAAGCTGAGTTGGCAGCTTTAACCATTAAGCAGACACTTCTGAACGAAAAACATGCACTTGAAGAAGAGGAAGAGCGACTGCGCAAAAGAAAGGAAAAGCTACAACTGGATGCTGAAATAGCTGAAAAAATGGCGAAACTTAATGTCTTTAAAACTCAAAGCACCATAAGCAGGAAAGGATCATCAAAGGTTTCAGACGGAATGAATTCCTACCTTGAAAATGAACAAGTGAAACAGCCACTCAATGCTAACGCAAATGAATTCATCCCTCTCCTTCGTCCAAATCAAAGTACAGCAACTACTGTTGAAATGAATCTTGGAGCCAAACAGAAAAGCAAACAAGAACCAGTGAGGACTGAAGTTCCTTCAAATAATCATCCTCATTCATATTCTGCAATTCATCCAATCTCACTTGATCAACATGGACAAAATAAATTTCATGCAGATGCTGTTGCACAGCTGGAACCACAAGGTGATGTCATTGGAGTCATGAGGAAACAAAATGAAATAACAGCACTCTTGATCCAACAGCAAGGACTTTCAGTGCTTCCAAAAAGAGAAATTCCAATGTTTGATGGAGTTGAGCACAACACAAACAACAACTGTGATCGTTTATATTTTCTGGAACAACATACAAAAGGCCATGCAAAGGAATTGGTAAGGAGCTGTCAACACATAAACCCAGATCGTGGCTATTTCAAAGCAAAATCGTTGTTAAAGGAACACTATGGCAACGAACAGAAGGTGGCAGCCGCTTATATGGACAAAGCTCTTTCATGGCCTCAGATAAAAACAGAGGATGTAAAAGCTCTTCAGAACTACAGTCTCTTCCTCAGAGGATGCTGTAATGCTATGGAGGACGTGCAGTATCTTCACGACTTGGACATGCCATCCAACATGGTTAACATCATTAAAAAACTTCCATATAAATTCAGAGACCGATGGAGGAGTCACGTCTGTGAACTACAGGAGAAACACCAAAGAAGAGCCAAATTTACAGACATTGCAGATTTCATTGAAAAACAAATAAGGATTCTGACAGATCCTGTGTTCGGTGATATACAAGATTGTCCTTCTTCATCACAAACTAAAGGAATGAATAAACCTAAATTCCAGAATCGACCAGGAAATAGAGGAACTAGCTTTGCCACCAGTGTGCAATCTGTGGAGAACAAATCTCAGTCTGTGAAAAGGGAAAAGGAGACCAGTCAAACTGGAAGAGAAATGTGCATTTGTTGTGGAGGAGGACACCTGCTGGATGTATGTGCACAGTTGGGAAGAATGGCACACGAGAAGAAGATAACCTTCTTAAAGGGAAATGGCATCTGTTTCGGCTGTTTGTGTATAGGACACATCAGTAAAGATTGTCGCAAAAGGATTTCCTGTTCCAAGTGTAGCCGGAAGCATCCCACTATCCTCCATAAAGAATATGCATCATTGGAACAGACTGATAGGAACACACAGCCACATGTGGACAGCACGTTGATGTCAAGTGGTCTTACAGGGGCTGGAGACCAGGAATGTAAACTGCCTATTGTACCCGTCCAAGTAAAGTCAAAGAAAGGGAACAAAATTATAACAACATATGCCTTCTTGGACCAGGGGAGCACAGCAGTTTTTTGCACTGAAGGCCTGATGCACAAGCTACATCTAGTGGGAAGGAAAGGAAATATTCTCCTTAGAACCATGGGACAAGAAAGAGTTGTGAGCAGTAACACAGTGTTGGGACTGGAAGTAGCAGCACTTGTCGGAGATGAGTTTCTGGAGCTGCCAAAGGTCTACACACAGGAATCCATGCCTGTTCATCCAGGAAATATAACAAAAGAGGATATTAAGAAATGGCCACATCTAAGACACATCAATTTGCCTCAAATCAATGCAGGAATTGAACTTCTAATCGGAACTAATATCCCCAGGGCTCTGGAGCCATTAGAGGTGGTGTGCAGTGTTGATGGTGGACCATATGCAGTAAGGACTAGACTGGGCTGGACAGTCAATGGACCACTTTCAGGAGACTGTGGAAAGACCATTAATCAGGACAAACCATGCATAACAGTCAATAGAGTTTCTGTTGCAAATTTGGATGAGCTTTGGCAGCAACAGTTCAAAAATGACTTTCCAGAAAGCAAAATTGATGAGCAGCCTGGAATGTCAAGAGAAGATCAGAGATTTCTGGAACTCATCACAAAATCTGCCAGACAGGTGAATGGACATTTCCAGATTGCATTACCTATACGGAATTCTTCCATCAATATGCCAAATAACAAAAAGGTTGTTCAACAACGTTTAAGCCTTCTGAAAAGGAGGTTTCAGAGGGATGCACTATTTTGTTTTGAATACATCACATTCATGAATGATCTTTTGGCTAAAGGTTATGCAGAGAAGGTGCCTGATGAAGAGCTGGATCGTAGTGATGGCAAAGTGTGGTATATACCACACCATGGTGTTTACCATCCCACAAAAGGAAAAATCAGGGTCGTGTTTGACTGTGGAGCTAGTTACCAGGGTACCTCTTTGAACACCCAACTTCTACAGGGACCTGATCTCACTAGTTCCCTAATAGGAGTCATCACACGATTCAGGAAGGAGCCTGTTGTCATCATGGGTGATATTGAGTCGATGTTCCATCAAGTTTTGGTCCCAACCAATGATGCAGATCTGTTGAGGTTCCTATGGTGGCCAAAGGGTGATGTGGAACAACCACCATCTGAGTATCGGATGAGAGTACATCTGTTTGGTGCAACATCATCACCTAGTTGTGCTAACTTCGCACTCAGAAAGTGTGCTGAGGACTTTGGACATCTCTACAGTGAGGAAACTGTGAATAAACTATTGCACTGTTTTTATGTAGATGATTGTCTTGTATCAGTAGAAACGGAGGAGGAAGCAGTTTCATTATGTCAAGAGTTGGTCTCTCTGTGCTCTAAGGGAGGATTTTCTTTAACCAAGTGGATGAGCAACAGACCTGAAGTGCTGAAAGACATCCCAGAAAGCCACAAAGCTAAAGGTATGGAGGAGCTGAACATGGAGCTGGATTCACCTGTCTTAGAGAGAGTTCTGGGTGTGCAATGGAGCATAAAATCAGACTCCTTCACGTTCAAGATTGCACTGAAAGACAGACCACTTACCAGAAGGGGAATCCTCTCAATCATCAGTTCTATCTATGATCCTCTTGGGATGCTGGGCCCTGTGGTTTTAACTGCCAAGAAGATCTTAAGAGACTTGTGCAGGACGGATATTGGCTGGGATGACATTGTGCCAGAAGCATTCTGTGAAAGATGGCTGAAATGGCTGCAGCAGCTCCACTCATTGGACAGATTTGAGGTCAGTAGATGTCTGAAACCTGCAGGATTTGGAGAAATCACGAGAGCCCAGTTGCATCATTTCTGTGACGCCAGTGAAGATGGGTATGGGACAGTGACGTATTTGCTGTCTGAGAACTGTTGCTCAAAGCTACACTGTGCATTTGTGATGGGAAAGGCTCGTGTTGCTCCTCTCAAGTCGGTCACAATCCCCAGAATGGAGCTCATTGCTGCAACAATGGCCAGCCGACTTGATGTGCTCTGGAAGAAAGAGTTACAAATGGACCTTATGAGCTCTGTCTTCTGGACAGACAGTGCTTCTGTTCTAAAATACATCAAGAATGAGA
Organism: Telmatherina bonti; assembly: GCF_933228915.1. Lineage (NCBI taxonomy): Eukaryota > Metazoa > Chordata > Actinopteri > Atheriniformes > Telmatherinidae > Telmatherina > Telmatherina bonti. The sequence continues at coordinate 18,877,656 of NC_136630.1, read as the reverse complement.
CTTCACGGTTCAAGGTCTTTGTGGCAAACCGGGTCTCACAGATCCTAAAGGTCTCATCTGCGGCACAATGGAGATATGTGGATACTGCAAGTAATCCAGCAGATATAGCCTCAAGAGGTGTGAAAGTGGACACATTCATTAATGATACCATGTGGTTGTCAGGACCTCAGTTTCTTCAACATTCTGAGTGAGTGGCCTGTCAATCCAGACGACATCCATCAGCTGCCCCCAGATGATCCTGAGGTAAAAACAGTTGGCGCACTGAATGTTGTGCAGACTGAAGAAGATCCTGTGACACGCCTGTTGGAGTACTTTTCCTCCTGGACAAAACTAAAGAAATCCGTGGCCTGGATTTTAAGGCTTAAAGATTTACTTGTGTCCCAAGTAAGAAAGAAGAAACAATTACAACGGATCCTATCACAGTCTGATGTCGGCAGAGAACAACTGGAATCTTCTGTGAAAGCACCGCTAATCAACGTCAAAAGGAAAACTGTGTTAAGAAGTCTTTCAGTGGAAGAGCTGGACAGAGCTGAGTGTGCCATCGTTAAGTTCAGCCAGAGAAAGGGATTTACTGAGGAACTATCCCACCTGGAAAAGGGACGGCTCATCGTGAAATCCAGCCATCTTCGTAAGCTCTGCCCACAGTTGCAAGATGGAATTATGAGAGTCGGCGGCAGGCTCAGTAGGTCATCAATGCCTGTTGAGGTGAAACATCCCATAATACTTGCAAAGGATCAACACATCTCAGAGCTTTTGCTTAGACACATCCATCAGGAGGTGGGACATGGTGGTCGGAACCACATGGTGTCTAAGCTGAGGGAAAGGTATTGGATGATTGGGGTCAGTACAGCCATAAGGAGGGTGCTCTCTAAATGTATGGTCTGTCGACGTCTAAGCGCCCTGCCTGTGAACCAACAGATGGCAGACTTGCCCAATGACAGAATCGTTCCAGATGAACCTCCATTCACTCGAGTGGGAGTTGACTACTTTGGACCCTTTGAAATAAAGAGCAGGAGGAGCATTGTGAAGAGATATGGGGTCATCTTTACCTGCCTTGCAATCAGAGCTGTTCACATTGAAGTTGCGTCATCGCTGGATACTGATTCTTTCATTAATGCACTCCGACGCTTTATTGCGAGAAGAGGTCAGGTTCGTGAACTACGTTCCGATAATGGAACCAACTTCATAGGAGCAGAACGTGAATTGAGGACTGCGATTAGAGAATGGAATCAGGTGAAAGTGAATGATGTCCTTCTGCAGAAAGGAGTTAAATGGAGCTTCAATCCACCTGCAGGCTCACATCATGGAGGAACTTGGGAACGATTGATTAGGTCAATTCGAAAGGTGCTTAATTCCCTTTTGAAAGTGCAAAATCTGGATGAAGAGTGTCTTCATACGGTCCTGTGTGAGGTTGAAGCCATCCTCAACAGCCGGCCAATAACTAAAGCCTCCTTGGATCCAAATGACCTGGAAGCTTTAACTCCAAATCACCTTCTTCTGTTAAAGACCTCACCATCTGTTCCACCAAAAGTATTCCAACCCACAGATGTGTACACACACAGGAGGTGGAAACAAGTCCAATACATGTCTGACTTGTTTTGGAAAAGGTGGGTAAAGGAATATCTACTGGAACAACAGGAGCGTCAGCGTTGGACAGGAGTGAAGAGGAACCTCGCCGTGGGAGACCTTGTTCTTATCATGGACCATTCTGCACCTCGTAACTCGTGGCCAATGGGAAGAGTGATGGACACTTTTCCAGATCGAAGAGGATTTGTTCGTCGAGTTCATATCAAGACTCAGACCAGCTGCCTGGACCGACCCATCACAAAACTGTGTTTGCTGCAGGAAGCAGATAACAGTTGAACTTTTGGACTTTATATGGTCAGACTTTGACTGTGTCTGGACTCTTTAGATTCTTTTTTTTGTTGTTGTGGTTTTTTTTTGCATGTATTTATGTCTCCTATTTGTTTTAATATGGTTGATTATTATGTGACATCACTATAATAAGGGGCTGGTGTGTAGGAGCCATAAATGTAGTTTATGTTGGGAATTATCACTGGTGGATGGTTGATGTTGTTGATATTGTTGTCATGGTGATATGAATTAGGGTCACGTGGATGTGGAGCGGTATAGGGCTGAGGAGTTAAAAGGGCACTGTCAGCCAGTCACTCAGGGTTTTTTGCTAGAGAGGAGGGCTGGGAAGCTGTAATTTTTGTTGACCGCTCTAGATACATACTTGACGTTGCACACTGTGACATATTATGCTGGTGAAATAACATCGTACCCGATCATCAGGCAGTATATGTAACACTTCCAATAAATAAATCCTCGATATCTGCGACCTATGTGCGTCATTTATGGGAACCATCAACAGCGCGTCAAACAAATAGACCGGACCCAGTCGTCGCCTCAGGTAGCAACTGTGGAAGTCGCTACAGTTCTATTAACATGTCCCCAACCCCAACTTGTACGTTTTAGGTTCCACTCCCATCTGGAGACTCACAATGTGCATGAAGTTATTTTTCATTTTCAAAAACTTCCATTGGTTACCTTAGTTTTGTGCCCACTGACCAGACGGATGCTGGTGTTTTCTGACCAGTTGATGTACCAGAGGGTTCCTGCTGTGGTGCCAACGATGCCCATGTCCATTGTGCTATCAAAAGCTGCACTTATAGTCATCCCATCCAACATTATTTCTTGCTCCACGGACACTGTTGTTCCACTGAAGAACACATACAGGTGAGATAAAAAAGGAAAATGAAATATAAAAAAAATAAAAATGTCAGCTTGTCTACTGATTTGTTCTGGGCTTATTTTATGGCTGTTATCATCCAGCGCAAAGAGGAACAACAACCTACAATCTATGAAGACACCAAAAAAGGAGTAAACTTGTCTAAAATCTATTTGATATTTCAGTGATCACCGAGTAGTCTGTGATACATGACCGAGCAGAGATGGCATTTATTTAATTTGCAAACATAAATAAAAACAAAAAATTAGAAAAAAGTTAGAAATGTCCTTCCACTCTTTGAGGGGAACTTACGAATGATGCAGAATATTTCAGCTTCTAAAACATCTTTGCACGTAGTGTACGCAAATTCTAGCCACACCGAGAGACTGTCCAAAAGCTTCAGATTCTGTCCATTGAAGTTGTTAATGGATTTTTCCAAACCACAAATATAATATATTTCCCCTTAGATGTGTCCATTTAAAAGTGACTTCTTTGATGACAGGATTACAGATGAGATGTTCTTCTATTGAGCTATATCCACTAAAGGCTTGATGTGTGTACTGTTGTAGTAAAGAAAAGTAGTGTAATAAAACTCTTGAATCTTCTAGTGTAAAGATACACGAGAGCAAAAAAATAACATTTTCATGTATGTTTTTGTTACAAAAGCTGGTCCATCTGTTATAAGAATTGTGAATTCATAAGAAATTTCAATCCACAGACAAATACACACAGCATCATCATCCCATCATCATCAGGACAGTAGTGATGTGATTTTTGGAAAAATAAAGTCAATATTTTTAGCTCGGACATGATTTCCTTAGACCCACTTTCTACCTTTGAACAGTTGTCTCAAACCTTTCCCATCCCTATTCTTAGTGCCAGAGTTGATTCTGCTTTGGCTAAAGCTAAATGTTCTGTTAGCTGCAGCAAATTCAGAGAGCCCTCATGCACTCTACACTGAAGTAAGTTGGACATGCTGCATAATGAAGTGATCCAGCCTAGGCTGCTCCTGGACACAGTTTTCATCAAGCCACCATCGGGAGGAGACGATATCCAATGATAAAACAGGACAAACTGGGTGCAGACAGCAGGAGTTCATTTGGTTTCAAAACTGCAGTTAGTGAATTTGAAAAAGGGCTGAAAAGTTGGAATTTAAAAGGTACATTTCAGGAACATGAGACATGCGACTTTTACATTAACATGTTAGGAAGGGGCATAACACGCAACCTTTAATTGACATTATGATGACACTTCACCCAGAGAAAATAGCACACTGAAACCATTTTTTCTGTCCATTCGCTGAAAAAATGATCAGTTATAATCATTAATGCACTGAAAATATCCTTCACAGTCAGTCATTATTAATAACTCTTCATCTGACTCAGTCAAGGCATAGCTCTTTAATAAGGCATCAAATCTTTGCAAGCTATTTATTATTCAATTTGTATTTGTTAGTTTATTTCTTTGTTTTGAATCCAAAGTCAACACAACACATTCACCTTTTAAATTATTGGCAGAGAGACAGCCTTATGAGGTACAATGGTGGGGACACCTTATTGCTCGGCTCTAAAGGTACGCTTAGACATGAAGAAATACAAAATGTTTCTTGGGCAGTTGTGAGTTTATTACCATCAGAAAAGGTAATATACTCACGAATGGTTGGAATTGACTACAAAAATGACAGTGGTGACTTCAATTGATGCAGTGCACATTTTTGTCATTAAGAGTAAATAGAATAAGAGTTTTAATTGTTAACTGTATCTTTTGTAAGGCTATGTCAGGCCATGTAACCTTTAAGTTAATCTTCCTACTGATATCACAACCAGTTTCTTTCCCTGAAATTCACTCATCTAACATTTTTTTGCTGTTTATCCTACAATATTTAGCTTTATAAACATTTTCAAACTGCTGCCCTTATCAGTTCATGCGTTGTTTTGTCTGTTTTATGCATGCACTGTATTCAGAGGACACTGTATGCACATTAGTAGAAAATAAGCTGCATACCTGTCTTCTCCACAGCAGACTTTTTCCTTAAGCTTCATGTTTTGTACAGCCTCGACCTCCCACAGTCGTAACCAGCGGGTGCTGCTGCCTGTCAAGAGACGATTCCCTCGACACAGCAGCACTCCTGCACCAAGAAACCATATCAATCCAGTTAGCCTTTATAGAAGCCCGGGGCAAAAATAGAAATAAGTCTATGACAATTAAAATAGATCTTTTTATCATCTAAGGTTAAAATACTTTTATGGTCAGAATAAACAGATGGTCAATTTGTACCAATCTCTCCATCATCAGCTTCCCAGGTCATGAAGCAGCGCTGCATGTTTACGTCCCAAACACAAACATGTCCTTGATTTGTGCTGGTGAACAGAAAGTAGTCCATATGGTAGCAGAGAGCTGTCAGCTCCACATCGCCCACCTCTGCTGGGGCTGTCACCCTTTGGACCTACATGTTGAAGAGGCGGTTAATGAAACAAGAAAAGTATTTTCAAGAAATTTATACATATATGTTTATACAAAATATAACTTATAAGTGCTTGAGAGCTAAAGTTTCATGACAGTCTTCCATCTAATAATGAAGACAGTTATGTATCTAAAAACAACACATCTTAAGCTGTGATCATCAGCGTTTTCCTTATTGTTTACCTTGAGGTCTACATCTGAGCTCTCCGTGTGAAGGAAGCAAAAGTGAACCCCGTGGCTGCCCACACATGCCATCTGGCTGGCTGATGAGGGACTAAAAGCAGCATCGTGAACTGGTCCTGACACATTCACACTGGACAGGAGCTGGAAGTTCTTGCTGCTCCACAGTGCCAACCCTGGATCAGTAAAGTCCCCTACATAAGATCACAAAATAAAATCCAACTACTAATATGAACAACAGCATTTGATCAAACACATATAATTGCTGATTTTGTTTATTAATTACAAAAGAATTAGCTAAAAAACATTTCTAGGATAACTCAGTCTCAAATTCAAATTTTACCAACCGACTGAGAGAAGGAACCGATCATCTCTAGAGAAGGCAAGACTCTGTACAGCCCCTTTGTGGTAGGTGATGGTACGACGACAAGTTCCATTCTGGATGTCCCAAATGCAGATGAGGCTGCTACTATCATTATTACCACCAGCGGCAGATGCCAAGATCTGGAAATAAATGATGAAGACAAAAGCAAAACACTGTTGATTTTCTAAGTCTCAAAACTTAATAATTGAGCTTATTAAATCATCTAAATGATCCATATAAAAAAAAACAAAAAAACAAAAAGAAACAACCTAAACAAACCCAACAAATAAATTAAAGCATGCATCGTTTGCATTTTTTCATCTATCTATGGCAACTCTTGGATTGAAAGGAGCACAATCAAAGAATTACATTCTTTCCCAGTTGCTCATAAGAAAAGTTTCTGCTTCCGTTAAACTGGATAAAACAGGAACAGAACTGGATAAATGGAGCCGAACCTTGGATTTTTTAATTATAGAACTTTGCATTTATTATTGTTTTTTTTTATAAAGTTATAATTCCAAAGCATCTTTCTTAGTAAGCATCTACTGTTGGCAACCATTCATTCATTCATTTTCTTAACTGTTTAGTCCATTTAAGGGTCACGGAGGGAGCTGGAGCCTATCCTAGCAATCACTGGGCGAGAGGCAGGGTACACCCTGGACAGCTTGACAGTCCATCACAGCCTGTTGACAACCATTCATTCATTCATTCATTTTCCGAACCGCTTATTCCAATTCAGGGTCGCGGGGAAGCTGGAGCCTATCCTAGCAATCACTGGGCGAGAGGCAGGGTACACCCTGGACAGCTTGACAGTCCATCACAGCCTGTTGACAACCACTAGAGCTCAAAACAAAGGTGTCACACAGCAGTGACCTGACAAACGAAGCGTTAAATGCACTTTTAAAAGTGCATTCATTCCCTCATGTGAAATAGTTTTTCCTTTGTTTGATATCATTTCCTTGGCCAAACTTTTTCTTTCTGACAGTCATACCACAGCAAATAACTGAGAAGCTATGATAAATTTTCTACTAAAGGCCGTTGTCTTTTAGCTTTTGCCAAGTCAATTACATGACTAAAAATTTAAAACCACAATTTAAAAGATGGTATATACTTGTGATTTTATAAATACTACAAGTCCATAGATTGAAGTGTCTGATAATATACAAACATCTTTGTTCATACTGGTACTTAGAAAAAGAGGACTCCTATTATGTACATATATTTTCTTTCTTTTGTTTATCCAAAATGATTAAATTTCAAATTTCAAATAAAATTCAGCTGGTGAAATAAAATTCCCAAGTAGAAGAATCTTGCCCATTTGTGATTTATATAATATCACCTGGTTCATAAATATAGCTTGTAAATCAAATCTATGGATTATATCAAATAATTACTCCCATTCAAATCATATAAAATACCCCCCCCCAAACTAATGAGATAAAAACTGTTTCTGTTCCAGAGGAACTAAATTGATGATGTGACTTTGAAATTATTTCTGTACATATAATTTCTGCATTCAGGATGTCAACACCATATAACAATAAACATTGAAACAAAGTACCTGTGCATCGTTTGTGACTGCAAGACAGGAGATCTCCTCGCTGTGGTCCTGCAAGTGTCTCTGACTGCCTGTATGAAGGTACTCCACCACCACCACACAACCACAAGAGTATGCAAATAAGCCTGCAACAGAAAATAATTGCTTGCTATGATGAAAACATTGAACAAAATGATGCTCAGTTTGTGTTAAAAGTGGAAACGGTGTAATTTTTTAGTGTTTAGTCTTAAGTAAGTGTTGCCGTCATGCAAAAGTAACAATTTACTCCATGTCCTTTATTTTAAATAAAGTGACAAGAAAAAAACAATGACATGACGTTAGAAATACATTACAGTCACAATTAAAACCCTGATTAAACATCTAATAGAATAAAAATGTGTTTTTCCATATTTTACAGTTGTTTTCTCTCAGTATACTATGTTCACCTTGGTCGGGGCTCCACACCATGTTACCACGTCCATTGCCGTTGTAGCCAATCACTGCTTTCAGTTTCAAGCCCTCTTCTGATGGTTGTGGAGCTACAACAGCCTGAATCAAAGCAAACATTTACACAAATAGGATAATAAACACACTCCTTGACTTTTGTGCCATTAAAAAAAAAAAAAAAAAAAAAAAAAAAAAAAAGAAGCTCTATACCTGATCAAGAAAGGAGGTCTTGGAACGTGGGTTAAAGTGCCTGTAACAATCTGGTCGTACTGGCTTGTTCTGATTGACCTGAACTACATGACAAAAATAACATTTACAAACAAAAAAGACCTTTAGTAGAAAACACAAAGTTAATACATGAAAAAAAGAAAAAGCTACAAGCACTTACCACAGTCCGTGCAACTGGTATTGACAGGAGACAGGTTGTTCAGGTCTGTCACTTTGAGAAAGGAGACAGCAGATCTGGGCTCAGAGCACTGACCTGCATCAGTGTCTTGAACTGGAGTGTTTGGGTTTATGAAGTTGTCTTCACAAACAGACAAGGAACCCAAACCTGTATGCAAAAAGCAGAAAAAATACCAAAACAGTTGGTGCAATATTAAAAGCAACGTTGTGTATGAATTTGAAAAGTATTCAGAGCATTTTTAAATTAAATCTTTCACTTCACGTGGATGAGGCCTTTTTCCTATCAAGTTGTATGATAAGCCTTTTCAGCTTATTGTACCAACATCAAAAGCAATGAATTCAGACTATTAAGATAGAGCATCGGGTTTGTGCTTTATAAGTGGAAACTACTAGGGCTTAGAACTTGGGCTGGAAAATATTTTCTTCTTGCTAGACCAAACTTTTGCAATATAATTATTGTGTCACATCAGATTTCCAACACAGGTCTTTCAGTACTGGTACCACATTCAAAGGATACTCTTTGGCCTTAAAATAAAGGGTAAAATGAAGAAGTGTATCAGCAAACACTAAAAATGAACAATTTAAGGAGATAAATTCATCAAGCCATGGCTGACTTATGTAATAATATTTTTCTCACCCATCAGTTGGTCAAAGCTACAGATATCCATCACAAATGTACACAAATTCAACTTTACATAAGATGCTCAAGTGAATGTTAACAGTGAATATAAGAGAAACCTGCCTTCCTGAACAGCTTGGTCAATACTAATGTCCAGCCGTGGTGGTGAAGAGGGAAGGGGAGCTGTCTGCCGAGGCACCTCATTTGACAACTGAACTCCATTCATTTCAGTATCTGCTACAAAAGTTGGATAAAATTGCAAAGTCAGAATTTTGATGAGTAAAAGCAATAGAATTGGATCCACTTAGGATTGTTAAGCAACATTAAACTGGGTGAATATCAAACAAGGTACCTTCTTTCTGATGTGATGTGCGGCCTTCTTTAAAGGATGAACTGTGGGAACAAATAGCCTGAATCAGTACTTTAAAAAACAATAAAGCCACCACAGAGTGCCACATAAGCTCTGTAATGGTATGTAGGGTGGTTTATTACCAACTGTCAGCCAAAGATTCGATGGGATTTGCAAGGAAGTCCCAGATAAATATGGCATCTCCCACTGAGATTACACCCAGTTGGTCAGGGGTGAAGCTGACTTGGCGAATGGGCTGACTGTGGCCTATGAACATCTGATGTAGAGAAACAAACATTAGTTCCTAAAAAACAGCATTGACCATAAACACTTTGGATAAATTCTAAAGAGATAATTTCACAACTTTTTTTTGTTTCAAATGATTACAGTTCATCCCACAATATGGCCATCCTTTACAAAAATTTAAAACTAAACTACTTGCAAATTTGTTAGATTTAGGACAGATTATGGTTAGGTTGGTTGAATAAAAATGTATTTAAAATAATTCTAATGATTGGATACTATTTACATTTAAGATCAGAAAAAAGTAAATAGATTTTGCAACAAAATTCCACAGTAGGCCTGGGTGATATGACCAAAATATATTTTGGACAAAATCTAAAAGAAAATATAACATATGTTGGCATCATTTTAATGTTTCTGTAGAAACAAAAGCTTTAATTTGGTTCCAATAAATAATACTTAATCATATGAGTTGAAACAGTACTTTGATATGTGGCGTGCTTATAGGTCACGAAACAATATGAAAACTTATTGTATTTATTTCAACAAAGAAAAAGACTTTATATTGTTAGATGAAACAGTGAGGTCCATTTTGATGCTTCATAATTTTAACTTGGTATGTGTTCTTGAAGGCGTCTTGAAGTATCTCAGGGTTACTCAAGTGAATAAAGGTAAAATAAATCAGTAAAAATAAATTAATAAATAAATTTAAAAAAAAAACACATTTAGATTCTAAAATGTAAGTAGTTTATTAGTTTTTCTACTTTAAATTCCGTTCCACATGACAACGGCAAGTGCACAAAACAAAATAATGAAAATTCCTGTCTGAGCCTATTTTTCTACTTACTTTTAACATAAGAAGGTCATATCAAACAAAACTTCTCGGTGTGGTGCCTCCTCACATTATAATTTTTACACACCGCCACACACTCATTCCATATTAAACATATCGGTTTGGCACTCGAATGTGACGGCAAAATAAACAAATACTTATCAGTCTAGGCAGGGTTAAATCTGTGGTTTTCATTGTCAATTTTGCGTTTTGGGACAGAAAACGACATGCTTGCTAGTGCTACTTTTACAACTTCAAAACACAACAAAACACGCTGGGGTCAATGTTGCTAGGCAACCTGGTGTTGCATTCCTGGTCTGCACAACTGTAGGATTGTAGGCTACTTAATGAGGAATGACTGAAGTTTCTTGATTAAAATCTTTATTCTTTTACATAAACTGGGCCACATAGAAGTTGGTTCTGGGCCGCATGTGGCCCATGGGCCACCATTTGAAGAGGCCTGTCTCACAGTTTACCTACAAAGCTATGTGGAATTAAAATGTTACAAGGTGAATCCCGAGTCCATGAGAGACTTTGTTTTCAGATAAGGTAACAACTGAAGTTGTGTCTGTTTAAAACTTTATTTTTCTAGATTCTATGCCAGAGAAGTTAGATCATCACTGATAATGATTCTACCTGTGCCTATGAGGACTTAATTGTTCCTCAAGTGTTTGGACACAGCTCACATACATGATCAGTTTGCAGCTTCTTTTTAAAGGTGAGTGAGGACAAGTGAGTTCCTTTGCTGGTGAAGCAAGAACCATGAAAGGAAATAAGTCACAGCCTGTCCAGCATGTCACTGTTAAATGTTGGCTGTTCTTTGTTTCAATGGGAGAAACATGCTGAATGAAGTACCAGATTATCAATTCAATATAAACAATCCTGTCAGACTTTATGTCTTATGTTTAGAATACAAGGAGTTTTGTAACCAACTTAGAAAAGACTGAATTGTTTACTTGGTGTCTACCTGTGAGTTAATATGGAGCTGCATGTTATAATCCCACACTTTCACAGCATTGTGTCCGGCAGTCAGGAGGAATCGACTATCTTCACTCACAGCAAGGGATGAGCACTGGTGTTTGTGGACCTTTGACACCTGTCAGGACAGAAATCCAGTGAAAACAGCTCCCACTGCAACCAGAAATCAAAAGCTTGTTTTTTTTTTTTTATAGAAATACTATTATAATTACATCGATAATGACATAATTTTAATTGGATTTGTCAGAATGGGCCACACATGTTCTCACAAAGACTATAGTCACATTGCTAGTCCCAAACACAAACACAGGGATGGACAGAAACTACATGATTTTACACTGATACCTAATAGGGATGCACACACTTGAACCACGAAAACAAATTAATTCTGAAATTAAAGATGTCACATAGTCACGTGTCGAAGCGGTTACCTGTCGCAGCAGACGACCCGTCTTTGTGCTGAGCCAGAGGATTTTGTTTGCAGATGTGGCAACCAGCAAGTGCTCAGTGAAGGCCGGAGAGAAGCAGACTTTGAGAGCAGAATCCAGTCGGGGGCTCTCTAAATCCAAAATACTCACATCTACATGCAGCAACTATGTAGAGGAGTCAAAGCTTAATTTGAACAGTCAGACATAAGAACCTGGAGCAATATGCTCAAAGTTACATTGATATGATAAAGATATTAACTGCCCACAATGGGACAATGAGAAAAAAAATACAACCCCTACTGAAAAGTCACAACAGGTGAAATACCTCATCCAGAGACTGTGCATCAGCAATGGTGACAATGTATTCAGAAGGACCAACAAAAGCCAGAAAGCGACTGTCACTGCTCACTGCCAGAGCATCAGGAGCACGCTCAGTCCCTCGGGCCACTACGTTACCTACAAAATTGTGTACAGTTAATAAAAATACATTTAGCTGTACATGACTGCCTCAGAAATTGACTTCAAGTGTATTTACGTTAAATTTACATACATGCAACTCTGACAACAGCGTGATCTTCTTCTGATGCGTTATAAAGTACCAGGGAGCCCTGAGAGTCTGCGCTGTACATGAACTCTCCATCTGAAGAGAAGGCAAGACCAACCACCTCGCCTCTATGCTGCCTAGGATAAAAACAAGAAAGGGAAATAAAAACCAAAACAAAAAACCCAAAGAAACAAGGAACAGTTTTTGTTCAATTAAATGCTATTTCTTCAGCCAATATGCTTTGTTCACGTGTCCACAGTGTTTTCGGTTGTGCTGGTACGTACTTATGTTCAGCCAGCAGCTTGGAACTGGAAATGTCGAAGACTCTGACAATACCGGAGCTGAAGCCACAAGAGAAGGTCTGTTCATGGGGATGGAAGGCCACAGAGGAGGGACTGTCCTCAGACGCGAAATCATACAGCTAAAAACATGGGAAAATAAAGTAAATAAGACTAAATAACCCAACCAGTGATAACTGGGAAATTGTTTGCTTCATCAGTTCAGACAAACTTATTAGCAAGTCACACTGCAGTTTCACATTACTAAATAACTCAATACAACACAGCAGCTTTCTATTTATTCGAGTCTTAACTAATTTATCAACAAGTGAAAACATCCATTATTGGAATGACTTGAAAGAAACTATTAACATTTAATTAGAAAGATGAAATATCAAAATCTTTACACTGCTGCAATGCTTTATAATTAGTTTATTATATATCAGTGTTATACCTTGCACATACAGTATGTGAGAACCCAAGTAGTGTCTACAAAAATGCTGTAAGAGTATATGTGTAAGGCTTTGTCCTAACATCCATGTAGGCAGCAAAATACTGTGATCACAAAATTAATTTATCGTGAGAAACTGCAGAATTCCACTTGTGATTAAAACCAGACGACCATGGCTCGAATGCAGATCTCAGTGTGGACTACGTGAATTCCAGGAAAAGAACAACATACCTTTTGTTAACAGTTTATGTGTGTATCTGCAACTAAGTGTAATGAAGGCCTGACAGATCAAACACGAAGCCTGGTAATTATTATTGTTAGACAACCTTAACAACCTGTACAACTTATCCAAAGCAGAGGTCTGACAGAAAGCAATAACCATCTGAACGTGGCTTTACTTTTACAAAGGAAGGTCGTCTGACACCTCAACAAACTAAAAACCATTTTCAAATTAATTAATCAAAAGATAGGTTTCTTTTGATTATGGCTTAAGTAATAGATATAACCCTGACTGACCTGATTTAATGAATCCATATTCCAAATGCGCACTGTTCCATCAGAGGAGGCTGTTGTGAGATACCGACGAATGCCATCCACACTGAAGCCAAGCACAGTGTCTGTATGTGACCTCATCAGTGTGTTGTATCCACGGCTGCTTACATCAAGGAAACCAAGATTGCCAGTAGAGGTAGCTGCCAGGACATGAAGGCTGTCAAATGATATTGACACCATGCTCACAGGTCCTTCGTGCTCTGGAATACAAATACATGCTTGTTATCTCTCTGTGTGGATGTGAGACTGCTCATACACCAGTGATGGAAAAAAAAAAAAGATTCTCAGATCAGTATCTTGTTATATATTAATAAACATGGCTATAGATGTCACTTCGCCATTTGCTGGTTCACAGAAAAGATGTTACAGCAGCTATCTGGTAAACCCATTGTTTACATTATTGCCAACTTAACAACTCTGTTGTCAGATTTATTGGGTTTTCAGACTCCCTCTAGCAACTAACAAAAATAAAAAGTGACAAATCTTGCAACTTTTTCTGGTGTTATTGGGGAGTGACGTGAAAGCACGTATTGTTTCTTCTTCTCAATGAGCAGCGAGCACTGTTGCAGGCCCTTCCCCAATACAAAAGCACACGCACAAGCTTTGCTCATTGTGAAGGATGAGCTGATACTTTACAAATTACCGTTGGAATTTAACAAAAACAAAATTGCTTCTGTCGTGAACTGATTTTATTGATGTTTTTCCCCATTCATCCATTTTCTTAACTGCTTAGTTGTAGGGAAGCTGGAGTCTATCCCAGCAATCATCAGGCAAGAGGCAGGGTATAACCTGGACAGGTTGCCATCCCATCACAGTGTTTTTAAATGATCTTATCTAGAGCTCCTAGATCATCTTAACTGTTTTATTTTATTATTTACTGCATCCGTCATAAGTACAGTAACTAGTGCTTCAAGTTTTCTTTAGTTTTGCATCCCCCTGTAAAGTTACAAAAATAGTATTGAGCAACCGATATTGTATAGTTATTTATTCCTTTCATCCAAAAACCTCACAATAATTAGGAATAACATTGTGTACAAAAGCAGCTCCTGCCGTTTGTGCTTAATTGCCAATCTAACAAATACATACAATTTCATATAAAGTTTCATACCATTTTAAATGATCTGAAAGTTTATTTAAAAAAAAAAAAAAAAAAAGCGTATAAAAAAATAGCGTACAAGTATTAATAACTGCTCACCATGTATGATAAATTTCTGACATCTGAAACTTGCGACTTTTTTTTTTTTTTTTTTTAACTGTATAAATTATTCTTTATTTCCATTCATTCCTGCTGTCTTTTTGGCAACGGATTGTCTGGCAAAGTGAATTTTTATTTCTGTTATTTTCACAATGGAAAGCAAACAGACTGAATTATTCAAAATCATGTATCTTCTTAAACAAAAGTGGAGCAACATAATAAATAAACGCTAAAAGAAAAGGTTGTTTTCGGTTTTGCACAAATGTTTTTAACACTTTATACAAAAGGCTTTACTTCAATGGATAATAGTTTATTTACTTTTATACTCAGTTTACTATAACATGCAAGATGATAAACATCCCACTTCAAATAAGAAAATGACAGTGAACACACTGATGGCCTAAGGATTAAAGCACTGCCTGCGGAGTGTGATTTGTTAGTCTACTGCAGGTAAATGTTATTCCACCCCTCACTGTGCCTACCAGCCTCAAGTAGGATGGCAGAAAAATCAAGGGGCCAGAGCCGTAGGAAGCCATCTTCAGAGCCGGTGGCGCAGAACGAAGAAGAAACGCTGATACTGTTGACGGCAATTCCTGGACCTGAGGAATACACAGATACATAACTGTATTATATTTCAATTCCTACATAGAATGTATCAGTAGAGTCCATTAAAGGCAGTGTCATTGCCTTTTGGGAACAGTTATGATATCATAAAGATGTAAATCCATATAGTTAAGGGTTAAGATTTGGCTTTAAGTTAGTGGTCAACTATGGCTAAGGTAAATTCAATTCATTTAAAGCCACATTTAACTTAGGACCAAAATGCCCCTAAATGACATCCCCAATTTCTAATCAAAAGTGCAGAATAATCAACACATTCCATCCAAGACTGGCCTACCT
The DNA here is from genome assembly GCF_933228915.1 of Telmatherina bonti. NCBI lineage: Eukaryota > Metazoa > Chordata > Actinopteri > Atheriniformes > Telmatherinidae > Telmatherina > Telmatherina bonti. The sequence goes on along the minus strand of NC_136630.1, from coordinate 18,862,160 downwards.
GTGTTAAAAGTCCATTTTTCCCGGCGCTCTGCATGCTGTGGCTGCGCTGGCAACAGCCTCCTCACATTCTTGATCGCAACTCTGCTGTACTCAATCTCAAAAATATGGCCAGTTCGACTGCTGGCAAATCTATGGGACAGTCACAGAGGAAAAGCAGTAGTTCAATACTTTCAATGGACTCATTTCAGTACCTGTGCTGGTTTCAGTGATTGTTTTCATGTTTTTTTTTTGTTGTTTTTTTTTAATGGGACACATTGCACACTAATGAAGAAAAAAGTACAAAATGTAAATGTGTGAAGAGTTAACATTACTGCTTACATAAAATAAAACAAAGTACAAAGTGATTGTAGTATTCATTGTATAAAGTGAATGGTGGATTTGCTCACAGTGTTCGATCGTCAATATGCTTTTCTGAGAAATTTCCCTCTTCAAAGGTCACATCGGTGAAATCCATTGAGTGGTATTCACCCAGGTTGACTGGACAGGACCGCAGCGTCCCATTTCGTACTCGCCAAAGACGTATATTGTCCCGACCACATGATACCATCCTAAAGTCAGTAAAGTCACAGATTAACCTAATCTCAAAAAGTCTATTAACTACTGATTAAGCAGCATGATGCTAAAACCTTGTCACCTGCTTCTTATACTGGTTTGAAACAAAAATGCCTGACAGAGAGGGTGAGTGAATGGACTAAAACATTTACTGATGCATATTTATGATTAATAGAATTCTTTCATTTCTTTCTCAATATGAAGTGGAAAATCTCACACCATATTAAGGAATCCTCATTCCTCAGTACCTTATTATAGCTCAGACTGCCTTGCTGTGACCAAGCTGCCAAGGGAAATACCCAAGAATCATATTATGTTAATGTAGCATTCACAAGTTATCATCGCATAAATAATGACATTCCTCACTTTAAAGAGGAAAAATACTTTCAGCTTTAAGTTGCTACTAGTATGAAGTGTTACTTTTCAGTTGATAAGAGAGTAAACCCCAAACCAGTTAACATCAGGCCAGTGCATCCCAATAATAACACAGTGAATGAAGATCTTTTATTTCAATCTTGCATCACTACATTAAAAAAAACAACACAACTTGTAAGGAATGTACAAAACTGCTTCCACATTAGCACACAGGTAGAGCAGCGGAACAACATATATGGTAAAAAAAAAAAAAAGTTTTTATTGTCTCTGTGTGTGTGTGTGTGTGTGTGTGTAGGGGAGGGGTACCTTGTATCATCAAAGAAGGCAACCTTCATGGTGTTAATGTCCACATCTGTGTGGGACTTGGCTAAGACGGTCACCTCTCCACCTTCACTAATATTGCGAGTGTTCCACACCACCACCATCTACAAAATTATGACAGAACCATCAGCTGCGAAACCTTTTCCTAATAAAGCTGGACAGCACAGCACATAATAATATAGTCAGCCATTGATTCTTCATGCAGGAAACCATAAATAAGAGGAGCTTACGGTTTTATTGTGGCTATCTTTACCCACTCCACAGAGAATACTGCCTCCATAAGAGAAGCTTAAAATTGCAAAGTTGGAGGAAAAAAGTAATAAAAAGAATATATTGAGTTAGTGTGAGCAATGAAATGCTTATTCTAAGCTTGGACTTCTAGAAAAATGTGTGCATGATGCTAGTTACCTGAGACAGGACAATGAGTGAGCATGAGTCCTGAACATTGTAAGACAGTTTCCTCTGTTGTAGTTCCAGACACGAACTACACTGTTGTTGCCACTTTGTGCTGAAGCTAGCTGCGTTGTGTTACCATTAAAAGCCAGTGCAGAAACCTACAGACAAGAAACAAGGACCGGTGTTGCAAAAATGAACTGAATCATTGCAAAACTTCTTTAGGATGTGGAAAGCATCACCTGTGTTTCCACAACTCACTGTGAGATGCATCAGAACTACCTTATCTGTGTGTCCGATGAAGAATCTTTGCTGATTTGAGGATATATGCATGGAGACAATAATCGCATGACATGGATAAACCACCGCATCACCTGATTTGGTCCAAAGCGCCTGCAGCATAAAAAATGTAGGGTTAAACCTTTCATCTATTAATTCTTAAAAAAAAAACAAAAAAAAAAACAAAGAGTGCTGCAATTTTTTCCACATACAATATTTTACAATATTCTAAAATATTATCAGACATGTATACTAGAGGTTTTTTTTAAAGTCCTGTTCTCATTTTTATTCATTTATTTTGATCTATTCCACAGAAATGTATAAAATCTGTTTTTCATATTTCTACATAGTGGCAAGATGAATTTGTGAAAATGAAAATATATTAAAAGTTATTTCAAGCAATTTCAATAAGGATTTCATTAAAACTTAACGTACATATTTTGTAGTTGCTCCTCCAAAGCCAATGATTCGACTGAGCCTGAGGATTGGGTCTGGAAGCAGCTTCTAATAAAGACAAGGTAATCATTACAATAAGCTTTACAAATACATCTTGAAAGCTTTCTATTTTATTGCATTTTCATTTCTCACCCGATGTTTGGCTTCCAAAGGGGATGGCAGGGTGTCAGGGTGTGAAACAGGAGTCCACACCAGCTAAAACAATAAATAGTCCACATTTATTTTAGTATTTTTATAGAGTTAAATAAAACTATTGAAGAGCCACTTAGTAGTGAAGGGCCAAGACAAAAAAAGACAGTGAGAAAAGATGTGGCTTCAAACTGATTTTCTTGTGCTTTTACTATTCATTAAAAGGTAGGAAGTGTCACCTCTTCATCATTTTCCTCTCCATGTGTGCTGGATTTATCGTCAGGATGCAAATACACATGGATCCCACGATAATCAGTGCCACAGGGTGGCTTGATAGTGAGCTGCTGTGAACTGGAGCGTGGGGACTCCCGCAGTTGGCAGTCATTACCACAAAGCCAATCCTTCTGTTGAGTTGAGACAACACCCAGGTCAGGTATACTTGATACCATGGGGGCAGGTTTCCTCGGGAGCTGAAAAGGGAAGGGGAAAATTAATTAATAAATGGTGTATACTCCTCCATACTATATCTCAATACAAAACAATAATCACACAACAATTCACACTGACTAATAATAAGGGATGGATATGACAGGTCTAATGATATGGCTTACTAATTTTGGGGTGGTGATCTGCTGGATAAGGGAAACACGGTCATGAACTGGTTTGCTGAGGTTGACGCAGCAAGACTCTTTTGTAACTGGGCTTCTTTGGTTTGAAGCATTTTCTGTAAAAAGAGATGTAGAAATGAGTCTATAATACATAACAACTAAGATTTCTTTTGAATTATGAATTAAATTAGAATAAATTTATCCCAGAGAAAAATTTAAATGTTGTAGTAGCTTTTTATTTATTTTCTATTAAACACAAATAATACTAATTAATTAGATTAAGAAGATAGTGACTTGTTTCTTTTACTAAGGCCATGAAAAGGTTTGGTTTCTATGTATGCAGATCAAAGATTCAGTTCTTCAAGACTTGCAAACAAAAGCTTGCCTTATATTTAGAAATTCTCAGCCAGGCAAAGAAACAGTAAAAAGGTTCTGCTAATAAATTTAGCAGGTAAAAACAGGTAAAAATGAAGTTATTTGAATAGAAGGCTGTGAATTTTGTTTGTGGAAAAAAACAGATGTAGAATTCTCAAAATTCTTTTTATGACAAGGCATCAAGATGGAAAATCTTTACTTCACCAACAAACCAGGCAACTTTGCATCATGACAAAAGGTTCTGTTGGAAAATACTGAGCACTCTAGCAGTAGCTTCACCTCTGACAGTACTGTATTGGCCAATAAAGCATTGATCAAAAACATAGTTTAGGTAAAGAAAATGTTAACAGATAATATCAAAATTTTAGTGTGCAAGCCAGAGTCCAGCTTGAGGGGGGAAAAAACCATGAATGTAAACGAGGTGCTTTGTATTTTTCACAACTTACCTATCTGTGAATGTGGATTGTCTTTTTGAATGGAGTCAAAGGGTAACTTTGTGCCATCTGATGGAAACCTAAAAAACATGAGGGGATTTGTAGAAATGAACTAAAATACATAGTTCATTTTCAGTCAATATCAGTGCTGTAGACCTTATTTCATTAATGTGAAATATATATATAAGACACTCATTGACATTTGAACATTTGATCTCAAAGTTGCATTTTCTTGTTCATTTCATTCTCAACAATGCACTTATCTTTAATGACAGCAAATCTGGCAAAAAAGAAATTCAGTTCCAATATTAATGCAGATTAATTTGCATCTAAACCTGATATTTTTTATTCTCTCAAAGAAAGTGGCTGTTTGGAGTGGATCTTTTCCTTCAAAATTAACACAGCCCTTTCTGTTCTGTGGTGTGGTAACTGTACTTTATATGATCATAGAGGTCATGCCAGGAGCCTCCCTTAGGCACAGGAAACGACATCTCTCTGGGAATGGGACCAGTTCCCTGAGAAGAGGCCAGACCCATTTGCTTAGCCTCACTGAAGGAAAGTCCTGTTGAAAGGAGAAAAGAAACATATACAACATATTATGGAAAACACTGACCTGAAAAGCTAAAAATATCTTAATTTTAAGAACAAAGTACGAAACATCACTAAGTAGGAAGTAGTGATCTATTGAAAAATAGTACAGAAAGAAGTCAGAGCACAAAACCTATTCGAACATAATAATGAGAAACAGGGACACAAAAATAAGGAATGCACAAAGGCATTCACCCAAAAAACATGGAAAATATGTTTGTTTTGGTGAAAAATATATTTTTATTCAAGGGCAATATCTGAATCTAGAGTTGAGCGGGTTTAGATGAGTTTTGACACTGAGAAATGTCTTTCAGGTTTCAATAATAGAGCCTTTGTTTTGTTTTTTTTACAGTGGCACTGAAAAGACTATTTTCTATTGTCTTTCAGACAATTGTCTTTCTTCCATAAATTTGGACCCTGATAAAAAAAACACTGCTTTTGATCAAACTTGCTTTTAATCCACTATTGATGACTGAATTAGTCATTAAGGATCACTATTCATTTGACTTGCTTGATTAATTCAAACTATACGGGACATCCATAAATTAGAAATAAAATAAAAAAATGATTGTGCTGATAAGCTGAAAGACAAGCATACACCATTTGTTAGAAAATCTCACTTTAGCAGTTGTGGTTTCTCACCAGGATCTAGCAGCAGATCACTTGTAAACGTGTTTTTTACTGCCATATTGGCACATAGCTTGATGCTCTTCAGGTGCATGTAGTGGCGACTAAGGTAGACAGAAAGTGTGTACTTCAGATCCATCATCAAACAGATCCAACGCACTGCAATAGGAGCTGGACCCACCAAACCTGCATTGCATAAACAGAAACACTCCCAGCACTGACACAAGACAACCAATATTTTCCAAGTTATATAGAGAAGAAACATGTAAACATGTGTATTGTGGAACATGTGCTTGTGTTTTACCATGCCTCGCAGATCTTGATGTGCTTTCATAAACCGAATCTTTTGCGGCTCCACACAAGAAAGGAAACTGAAGCCATGTAGGAGTGAACTTGAACTCTTTGAACATGTTGGAAAAAGAGATACGGACCATCTGGCCCTCCTACATATAAGAACACAGAAAAAGAGGAGGAAAATGGTGGTATTAGATTTCTGATGTTTAGTGTCTGGTAAGAAAAAAAATCTCTTTTACAATCAAGACACTCAGATAGCAAAAATGTTTCAACCAAGTTGATCAAATATGAGTATGGTTGCCAAAACACAACCTTATGGGCAATTGACATTAAGAAGGCTTCAGATATTAGGACCACTTCTGGCCTATTAAATACTTGTGGTGATCTACGTCCAGGTCAGCAACTGACATCTGGCCCACACAACACTTACCAGTGCTGTAATTGAGCCATGAATGTCAAGTAGCCCAAACTGGGCCCAAACATATCTGCTATCTGGGAGATGTTTTCCCTAAAACTGTATAAAAACTGTGTTTCACAGTGATAGAACTTATTAAATCACTGTGTGGCAAATTTACTGTAATCCTGCTTAATTTTAGACAAAAATTTTACACAAATCACAGCAATATGAGCAACTAGCCTGACACTTCCATACATTACCAAGATGTGCTTTAGGATATTGGTGAATTAAAGTGCTAACAAGGAGACCGAAAGACCATTGAAGGGCTTATAACATGTAATACAGAAATTATATATACTTTTTTTTTTTTTTTTTTAAATTGCACAGGAATCCTCATGTCTCATACTTCCACAATAACATCAAGATGGACCACAAAGTATTTTGCAGGAGTTGGCTTGAAGAGAAGGTAGAAGAAGCGGCCAGTCAGCCCCAGTGACTGTTTGGTGTTTTTGGGGATTAGGATGTAGCTGCTGGCAGGAATCGAACCCTTGATGCGAAAGACTTGACATTTCAGAGTTTTGTCCTGGGACAAAAAGTCAGATTGTTCAGAATACTTGTATAAAACAATACTATATTCTTATTCAGTCATTAAATAGATAAACACACAATGTATGAATAAAACGTATTATTACTGACATTATATTGAGCACGTGTCCTGCTGCAATTTGAATGATACATACTTCAGAACGACATTCAAAGCCCTAAAATGTTAAGTTTTTTTCAAGCCCAGGTTTGGGCGTCAATTTAACTTTAAACATATTATATGTAAAGTTTAAGAAGTTACCATATACACTGACACATCCCCCTCTTTTGCAGACCTCTTCCATTCCTCAACTCTGATGTGCTTGAATATGTTAACGTAAGGATGCTGCCAGCCTGCATGACCAAAACAGTGTTAAGAAACTGGATAGGCTTGTCATTAATAGGCTAAACGGCTTCAGGTCACGTTATTTTATAATGGTTTGAGTCTCTGGACACAACATAACTCTAACAAGCAGCTTTCATACAAAACTTGAAAGATCATTTTACCTTTGGAAGCCATCTGGAGATATTGCTATAAATAATCCACCTGTTGATATTTGTGTTTTTTAGCTAGCAAGGTAACAGTTAAATAAAAATGCGAGAAAGACAGTCTCTCCTCCGTTTTCCATAGTGAAACTCAATGAAACAGTTTTCTACTTTAAGATGAGTCAAAGGGTTTACGAGCTTTCCCAGTTCTTCGGATACCGTGTTCACATTAGAATTAACTTTCTTGCACTCAATATCTTCCCGCTTCAATCTCCGCCGTTGCCAATAACGCCGAGATCTGATGACGTCATGACGTAAGAAACGTAGTACTCCTGGGTAATGAAGTTTATAGAGCAAAAAAAGAACACAGCAAACTTAAAAAAAAACAAAAAACAAACAAACCCAAAAAAACTGATCATTCCATAGCCATGTTGCATACAGTTTTGTCACTTTTACATGAGCAACCTAATTATTGATTGTTCAAGTTAAAGTTTGGTTCTTTATTTGAACTCTCTATTTGAGAGTTTTTACAACTTATTTAAAAACATGGTATAGCTTAGAAATCATCCAATAAATGACTGACTTAGGCCATGGTTGAGCCATGTAATGATTTTGTTTATATCACACATTAAGATACTAAAACAAACAAACAAAGAAAAAAAACATCTTAATGCAATTCACAACAAACCAATAAGAACCTGTAATTTAGACAAAAACTTATCTCCTATACAGCATTTAGTCAGAGTCTGTGTTTACAACATTTGGGAGTAGTTCTACAGGGTCTTTTAGATGAATGAGGAAGGACACCTGCATTGCCACAGAAGATTGTCCAGCCTCATGTTGATCCCTTTGTTGTAGGTTGCCATCTTTATTTCCTGCAAATGAGGAATGCAATAAGCAAGCATCTGCTTGCAGAGAAATTGGCCTGACTAGTTGTCTGAAAATTTGTGAATTATCAGGGATGGGTGAATCCTCCGGTATTGCCCTGCTGGCTGACGCAGAGGATCTGTTGCGTTCTGGGACTGTGGCAATGGAGAAAGTGTCTCCTCTTGATTCAAGCACAGCTAGTCACTGTCCACAGCACACAATCTCAGTCTCTGTCCTCCAGCTGCGCATCTTCCTCTTCATCTCCGTCTGCACCTGCACCCAGAGTGGAGGTAAGTCATACAAGATCTAATATGCAGTTTCATTTAACTGTTTAACAGTAGTTTGTTTTTTGTATTTAATGCTTGAATACAATCTGATAAGTCACCCATCATGATGATGACAAGATTATTATTACTATTAAAAAAAACGTACCTCCCATCAGCAAACATTTTTTTGCATGATTATATCTTTATACATTAATACTTGAACAAAGATAACTGTTTTTGTTTCTTTACATTTGAAACTATTATTTGATCAGTCCCACCTACAAATCTTTATATGGCCTATTATGTTTAATATAGTATACTGAGTGTATCTTATTAACCTGTTTATGTTTTTCCATGATTATGATAAGCATATAAGTTATCAGCCTCTGCTTTCCTAAAAATAAATGTTATCATAAGTTTAGATTACAAACCTCTTTATTGGCATAGCAGTATAGTACAGCAACCAGGAAACCCTGTAGAAAAAAAACATTTTGTTTAATAAAAGTGAACTAAAAAAAATAGAATTAAATGTGTAAATTGTGATACTGTTTTAGATAGTGTCAACAATAACAGCAGTTGCTCCTCAAGCTAATTGTACCTACCTGAAATGAACTGATAAAGAGAGTGAAGAACACTTTCACATAGCGAAAAATGCCACTTGTCTGCTCATCTGTAGCAAAGATGAAAATCACCTCATGAATACCAAACAGAGGAATGAGCGTGAGAGTGGCCTTGGCAAGCCTACAAGGACAGATAAAACTGAACAGTAATTTGTCACATTGGCATAAACATTGTTTCATGTTGATCACTGATTATGGGAAATCTTGGAATTTAAACACTGAAAGAAATGTAGACTTACAAACCTAAGTTTGTAATCTGGGTATCGACTCTGATTGTTGGCTCGCAATTTGGAAAATATGACCCCAATTATCTTGATGAAAATCAGAAAGTTGATCTGTGGATCAGAGTGATTTAAATAATTATTGAATATTCTACATCTATATTTGTATTTTACTGCAACATATGAGTAAAACTTTCTCTATTTGCATTCATTTCTTACTATTGAAGCAAAAAGAATTGGGAAACGAATGATCCACCAGTAGTTCATGTTCTCATTGACAGCCCAACACCTGAAAAGAAAAGACAGTTTTTTTTGTGTCTGCTGCACAGTTGGCTACACATGAGGGTACTACACACATAGACATGCTTACTCACTCTTTGTTTTCTTTCAATATCTTCACCACCATCCAAGGAACCACAAATAAAAGAGGGGTTCCTGAAGTGTGAGCATAAAAGAAAATGCAGATTATAACTTCAGTTGCTTCCAAAGGCTAACTTAAGAAATAAACTAAATAGTTTTTGCAGAAATGTTTCCATGGCATTCATTCAAGAAAATTCTGCAGTCAATTGAGCCTAATTTAATGTGCTTTGTTTTTTAAGATGTGATGGAGGCAAGATTGTAAGTGGCAACTTCTAATACATTTAAATGATAGTAAAACCCCCTCCGATTGTGATTAATAAGTCAGCTAAAAGCTCCTTTCATGATGGAACTTACCCCAACCCAGACAGAGGTAAGGCAGGTATTTGTTGTTATCAATGAACACAGAGGAAATAAGTACAGAGTATAAATAAACAGCCTCTCCAAAGAACCAATAGTGATTGGCCAGGACACAGTACTGCATCACCACCTGTGCTATCCTGCAGCCAATAGCAGCCTAAAAGAAATGAAAACAGAAAGCATAGGAAATCCACAGAAAAGTATTTTAGTTAATACTGAGCCATTTTGTAGAACTTGATGCCAAATAAAAACACTGAACCATTGTTGGAAAATGTCAAGACCTACCTGGTGACTGAGCATCTCAGTCACATCAGTCTGTTTCATGATTTCTCTTCCCCAGTGGCGATCCAGCATTGTGTCTTTCACAATGACAGCCACAGCTCGCAAGATGAAAGACAAGAAAAGGTTGGCATGGAGGTAGTTTCTAGTACAATGCAGTTTCCTGTTAAGAGAATAACAACAAAATCCTAATTTTGTGAGGCAGCTGTGCAGAGGACTTTGTAATTTGGGTACAGCACAGTATCTTATCTGAATGTTTGCTTTTAAAACCATATTGTGACAATGGTGAAAGTTAAAGGGATAGGTAAAAGAAAAACTATTAAAAAAAAAGGTACTTTACATATGTGGGACAGCTTACCTGAAGCTCAGAAGAATAGTAAGAGCCATTGCGAGTGTGGACAGGGACAAAGAATATCCAACAGTGTACAACATCCTAAAGCTCACCAGCAACTGTTTGATCCATAGCTACAAAGTAAAATCCAAACTTTTTGTTAGTAAGTTCTTATAAAAATTACAGCTGACATAATAGACAAATAAAAATAATGATATAGAAATTGTTCAATTTAGCCAAAAATATTTTGTAAACATATATCGACACAATTTGTTGATCATTGAATACAAATGTGCAGTCAAAGTCTTTTCATATGTACTTTATGTTTACTTTTGTTTCTCTTAGAGGTATGTTTCATGCTTGAATAAATGATATGTCTTTAAAGTGGATCAGCTTTTATGGGTGAAACAGAGACAAAACTAATCACCATGCACAATCTTGCAGACAACATGATTTCCATTTGCCCTAGTTACCCTGAATTATGAGGCAACAACAAAATTGATGATGTATGGATGTACATAATAAAATGATAATAAAATGATTGTGCTGATTTGCAGTGCACATAGTAAGGAGACTGGCAATCATTTCATTCTGACATCGACGACAAAACATCTTTAAATCCAAGGCAGAAAACCATACAATAAAGCGTTTTTTTCTTTCCTTCTTTCTTTTCAGAAAGTATTAAATTGTTTCTCCAAAAAGCCTTGAAAGATATGTTAGTAGAACACTTCCTTCTTCAGGATTACACAAACCTGTGATTTTTATATATATATATATATATATATATATATATATATATATATATATATATATATATATATATATATATATATATATATATATATATATACATATATATATATACATATATATATATATATATATATATATATATATATATATATATATATATATATATATATATATATATATATATATATAAAATACAAGAAATAAAATGAAAAAAGATCACAAAATATAAGAAAAAGTCTGTTTAAACTACCATAATGTTTTAAGGAGCTTTTTAAAGCATTCCCAGAACACACATATCAGAAATGAAATGGAAGAGGTATATAAGTACAAGTAGAAAGTAGAAATCCTGTTTGGGAGATTTTTCCAACCAGTCACTAAAACAGGTGAATTTAATTAGCTCAGCTCCACTGCAAGGTAGATGAGGCTTTTAGTGAAAACAGCGGTTCTGAATGCATCGGTAGATCCAAAAACATCATAGGACTTCAACTTTATTTTTAATTCTACTTCTACTTTGTACACCTCTGCAACCAGCAAACCCTGATTAGAAGATCTCAGACTCTTGCTGTTCTGGTTAGTCTAAATGGGAGGAAATAAAGGCATTTAGGATTGTTTCCATCCCAAATGGCACAACAGCTTGTCTTAACTTGTCTTAATATTACTCCGCTGATAAAACCACTGGCGACTCAGGGTGTACCCTGCCTCTCACCCAGTGACTACTGGTATAGACTCCAGAGACCCGTAGTTGGACTAAGTGGTCAAAAAAATGGATGGGTGGTAAAAGCAGGACTGAAGTAAATTGCTTATATTTTGGTCCACACTCAAACCCTGACTCAAAGAGACGCAAAGATTACCTACAGTGGGTTTTACTGCAGAAGATTAAAAAAAAATGAAACAAGTCTCTATATTACACTTGGAGCAACAGCAGTTGTTCATGCAGTTGTTGATGGACTTTTTGCAGCTTAGAAGTATAGATAATTTGGAGGAGTCTGTTTAAAATAAACATATCATATATATGATCTGCTTAACACTGATCAGCTACATCTTCAAAATTTCTTGTCAAACCCAGAATAGCAGTGGGTAGAACAGGACCTTGATTTTACCCAAAGACATGTGTTCAGAGGATAATGTCAAACTACCAAAGCACTTTCAAGAGCTTTTCCTGATATTCTGACCCACTGGCTAAATTCTTATTTATCAACAAATGATATCACATGCAGAGCTGAGATCGAGTAACACCAGAGCAGAACAGCATCAATATGCATCCAAAGGTCATTATTATTTCTAAGTAGAGCTGTATTATTGATTGTAAATGAAGGAAACCAGACTGATATGTGCTAAAGACATTAATGCAACAATTAATGTTGATGGTGGTAAATAGAATTTTAGGTTCACGTAGACAATGAAATAATATCAGAAATACACTTTGCTCTGATATTCTTAATCATGCTAGTTGATTTAGTTAACAGTTCTTTAAATGGTCATAATGAACTTGTCAATCTGTCGATTGTCATAAATTTTCAGATTTACAAATGCATACTTCAAAGCATGAATACTATCATTAATCTGAGAGAGGAATTTACTGTGGAAATTGGTCAATTTCATTGGAAAACAACGGAATCTAGTCAGGAGGACGGTGATCACAGAAAGACAAGTGTCTGATGAAACACTGATAGTGCTCTTATGATAAGCAGCTGAGAACTTTCCTGCTAACTAATTGTTGAAGAATTGAGTGTTGATAATGCAGAAAGAGGCCAAAATCTCTAGCCATGATGACAATTAAAAACAAAAATATCTTCAGTGAAAAAGTTGTCTTGTCTTAAATCAAGACATAAATAAGATCTAACAGTTTAACAGAACATCTAACATAAAGTTTGACTTGGTGAAAATAGAAACATTGTTTTTGAGAATGCACCACAATTTTCTGTCTTTGACTGTCGATTTTGTCACATACTGCACCTTTACAGTCATAGCAGTGCATGCAGTAGTAATCACTTCAGTTTATTTTCTGTTTTTTGTTTTCATGATGATGTGGGTTTGAAAAAAAAATTTTAAATGTTGCTGCATACCTCCTGAGATGTCACTTCTTTTTCCTCTTCACACTGGCTCATGTCCCTCCACACCTCCCCATTTTCACCTCTCTCCCAGAGTCCATCATGTCCACATCGCCTACGCACGACGCCCTTAGATACTGGTAGAGAACAAAAAACATCTGTTTTCTTGTCGTTACACACATACTGTCAATTAGCATAACACGTTGAAACATGCAGAGGGCAGGTATATACATTAGCCTGCATACCTAGGTTATTCCTGTAGCTGAATTATTTTTATTTAAATTTGACCATTATTTCACCAGGCAAGTCAGACAAAGTCAAGTCAAGACAAAATTTTTCATTCGAATGATGGTCAGTTGGTGTCATTTTTGGAAGCATTTATTTATTCACTGCTCTCCAAAGTGCTTGAACAGCATGTTAGTAAATATAACATTACAGCCTTGTGCCCTTCTGTCCTAAAATCAAAGCTGAGTCAAATTTTATGAAATCTCCAACAAACTCTGGCTTTCTTTCTTTTTATGTGAGCTGTACCTGCCTGCACACACTGCACACTTTACTCTTGCATTAAGTCTCAGAAATGAGGATGAAAATAATAAGGGAAAGTGAAGCCAGCGTGAATATTTAGTTCAGTATGAACTATTATCTATCCACAACAGTACTATACTTTTTAAAAAAATCTATCCTGTCCAGTAATGCTATTTTTTAAATCTATACTAGAAAGGTTATAAAAAAAAAAAAGGAATGTGATTTACTCTATTGTTGATGATACCTTTGTCATACCAGGGTAGGAAGAAAGGGCATGAGATGTTGACCATAATGCCAGCAAGAGTATCTGGCCAGCAGGCGTATCTGTCGAATGTCCTGTTACAGAACAAGCCTCCTGGAATGGCACAGAAAAAGACACTGGAACAACATCTCCAGCAGGATCATGTTTTTTTTTTTACCTTGTTAACATGGCACCAAATGTTGGAAACCTGCAGCTGCTCATTTCTTAGCAGGTGAAGCATCTAAGGAGTTATATTTTTAAAATTATTGACAGGAAAATGACTTCATATGACATAACTGTTTAAAAAGAAGGCAACGAGAAGAAACCTGCAGTCATTACCAGTAGAGTACTTCAATTCTTTCATTTGACCATGACCATGTTTTCTTTTTCAAGATAAATCAATCTCAAATGAATTAAACTCGGCTGTACCTTGAGGCAGTGGCTCATTTTTTATCATTCTAACACAGTCTTCTTTATACTGGACCCACTTCCGATAAGTCTCCTCTAAAACTTTGCCGCTGACCGTCTCAAACTGTAAAATATATGCATAAAAACATGCCACAGGAAAAGGTAACATAACAGCAATTGCAAAATGATACAATTGAACAGATTTAGTATTTTTTAGAAGATTACATTATGCTGCAGTGTGTATTTTATTCTAACTAACCTTTAGTAACTCAACACACAGCAGGCAGAACAGAGCTGTGCTGTGCATCCTGTCCATGACTGCAAAATGGTCTTCAAAAGCCTCAAAGAGAAGAAAATAAAATCATTACTTTCATAAATATTGAACAGATATTTGTCAGGTAAAGAATGAAATTATCATATTTTGAATTGGAGGGGAGACCACACTCACTGATTGTTGATGCTGTTATTTATGAATCAGAAAAAAACATATTTTTCCATGGCTTTAAAAAGAAAAAAAAAGTGTCACAGTATCCAAAAGACTCAGCTGGAGTAGATTGTTAATAGAATTTCCTGTCGGTCCATCACAATGAAGTATATGAATCATATACTTAATGCACTACTCATCATGACTTGATGCATCAACTAATGCAGAACATATCATGAATTCCTGTTGCTCACCATGAGCTACAGAAAATCTCAGTGTGGATGTATGTCTTTACTTCACCCGTAACAGCAGTTCATTTCTACATTCATCAATGTGCTAAAACATTTGTAATTTTCTGTCAGAATATATGTTTGTTTCAGATTTATTTAAAAGAAGGACTCACCCCCTAAAATCTCTATTCGTCCCCAAACACCAAAGGCGATGCAATGTTTTGTCTCTCCGCTTAATCGGGTCGCTTTACTTGCACACTTTAATAAATGTTTTCTATTGCACAACTGAAAGAGCCTATTGTTCCATGAAATGTCAGTTTTTTACCTTTTCCCCACAATGACGTCTTATGAGATAATGAACTCTCACAACCACTGGTGATGGTCCTTGACTTTTTTCTTTTCTTTCTTTTAAAATTAAAAAATCTATGTATTTTTAATTCAAAGTAGTGTGTTCTCTTCACTACTTGCAAGTACTGCATAAAGCTTCAACCCTTTTTCAACCTTTTCTGAGCCAAGGTACATTATTTTCATTGAAAAGATCACTAGAGACACCACAAAATGTTGAAAAATTAAACTCAGTGGCCTATATTAACAATGAGAAATTGTTCATGACAAAATATCTTAAATAAGATAATTTCTAATGGCACACTTGACAATCTCTTGAAGGCATGCTAGTGTACCACAGCACAGTGATTGAAGGACACTGCTTTACACTGGTATATTGCTATAATGTTACTGCTGGGCTAGGCGCAAGTCTTGGCTGAGAATTAACCATCATGTATAAATAGCATTGTATGTGTGTGTGAAGTATAGAATTTTATATTGTGAGTATAGGTGAGTTTTATATCGGTTTTATAACGTATTATTGAATTTTAATGTAGTATAGAAAGGCCCAACCAGGGACAAGAGCTGAGAATTAGCTTTTGCTAAAAATCTATTTGCATGCATCAGCTACAAATTTGAGTAACTATATGTACAAATGCAATGTCCCTGTCAAATAAATAAAATAAATATACAAATAAAATACACATAATACATGCTTCTATTTTTGGTGGCTATGCCAAACATGTTACTAAACATTACTGTCCTGATTAGAGTCGCTGCCTGATTAGAGTCACTGCCACAAATAAAGGTTAAACAAAGAATCTGGGATTTTTTCAGACATGAATGCAAATGAACCAATTTTGCAGAATAAATATATTCAAATAAAATAATCTTTTAACAAAAACAAAAGAAAAGAAACAAGTCAGCATATTTTATTTTAATTACTTTGAAGGACTGAATTTATTTCCTCCATTAAAATAAGCCCCCGACAGTGCTTAGTTCGCTACAATCTAATGTGTTTCACTCTAAATCTATCATTTAGTAAATTAACGCCCTGCTGTAACAGTAAACACTTCAACGTGAAGTCTGAGACAATGAATTCTTTATGAAACTGTTTTCTAAGGTGATGAATAAGGTGACAAATCAAGTGATTTTCTCACCTTCATCCAACTTTTAGCAACTAGCAAAAAAAAAAATGCAGGTTTTAAGTTACATAACATTTAACTGAACCATGGAGAAACGCTGAACGGCTGCTCCTGTACCTGTTGCTATCCTACATGCTGAAAATGGTTTCACTGCATTAAAAAATTGACAAAGAACTCCAATACAATTAGCAAAAATAATAAAAATCCTATTTTACCAGTTGGTAGGTTTCTAAGTTTTACAGCCACTTAACTTATAGATCAAATCAAATTAAATCAAAATTTATTTATATAGCACGTTTTGCACAGATGCATTTCAAAGTGCTTGAAAACCTTAAAAACTTTAAAATGTTATTAAAAGGTTAGAGTAAACAAATTGATAATGTGGATAAAGGTGTACCTGAAGATTTGCATCATAGATAATTAAATAAATAGGTTGATATCCAATTATTAGTAAGCGTATTTTTGTAAATGAATAGTTTACATGATAGGATGTAATATGAATGGACATTACATGCATGCATTTACTTATGTAAAAATGGATGTAAACAGATGATTTTGAAGATGCAAATACCTTGTATTCCAGGATTGAACTAAAATGTTGATGTGCTGTTTAACTTTTTACAAGTTTTTGTTTTGATATTATACTTGTGCCGGACCCCAGGAAGAATAGCTGTAGGATCCTTAATAAACTAAACTAAACATAAAAAAAAAAAAAAAAAAAAAAAAAAAAATCATACTTATGCACACACACACACACACACACACACACACACACACACACACACACACACACACACACACACACACACACACACAACTCAAACACACAACCCGACCCTTCCTGTAACCCTCTTATCTGTGACCCTTTTTCTGATTCCTCCCCACTTCTTTTGGTTAAAGCAGTACATGCATTTCTTAACAATGATGTTCCAGACCACTTAGCCCAATTTTCATACTCCCATATCCCAGTTAGATTGCTGGTTACTGTATGTATTTTTCTCTACTTTGTTTATTTATTCACATTATTTTTACAAACGGTCATGCTTCCAAATCAAATGACATAAATGAGAAACTTGCTTTGTTTCACTGCTTAGGTGAAATAGTGCTGAACTCTCCCAACATCCTAAAGGTTTTAAAACTTCATCTATTGACATTCAGTTGGGCTCCATACGTTAATTATTTCCTTTGATTAAACTGAAATCTTGAAGCAGGGGATACTCACTTTCTGTTCACACATATTAAAATCCTACAGAACGCGAGATGAAATTGAGATGTCATTAATCACAGTAAGTCTTATTTTTCTATAAACCAAATTTCTAAATAATCAGAATGATTTGCATAATAATCGTGAACACAACAAAATAACTTAGTGTGAATGTTGCTATATGCTCCAATAATTTATGTATTTATTGATTTTAAATCTAATTTTGATGCACCTATCAAATTAGAAGTTGTTACAGCTGTGGGTCTGATGCTGATACGGTTATTTCCTATTAATGTGGCACATGAGCACTGTGCCGCTCAGAACTCAGACATTAAGAAAAATATAGTGTGAGACACAGATATAGAGATATACAGAGATATAGTGTGCTAGAGACACAGAATGGAAACACAATTGACAATTCTTTTTCTTGTGTCTTCGTGTGTCCAAATACCCTACCCAGCATCTGTCTGGTTGAGGCAAATGATGTTACAGCGCATGCTCTCATCAGTGTGAGACCTGCAGGCGAGGTCTGCTGTGGAATCACATCAATTAGCAAACTGAGCTGAAGGGGGTGTCATGTCCCCCACATCTATGGGGGTTTCACCCGAGCTCAGTGCAGCCACAATGTGTTAGCAACCAGAAGCACTGATCTGAATTTTTATTTTTATTTTATGTCATTTATTTTTATAATTGCAGCCTGTTACAGATTGATGACTGACTGGGTTTGCTTTAAAGGAACAGGGCTATTTTTATTAGCTTATATGTAATTGTGAATATTCATTTTTCGAACTAAATAAACTCAATTTTCAACTAAATCAGCAAACATAAGATGTGAAACAGTCTGTACAAACACATTAGAACTACATTTGAAGGAGGGCACTTTTTCTGCTTATTTGCACGAATAACAATCTTTTTTTGTCTTTTCTTATCTTGGTAAATAAATCTGACTTTACTAAGATAAACTGTTAGACTGCATGTTCAGTCAGCACATTTGATTCGGGTTTCTTAAAATAATAATTCAATTACAAAAAAGGGTTAAAACAGAAAATTTTGTGTATATATATATATATATATATAAACAAGGTAATAATTATTTTATAAAATAATCAGTTGGTAATTTCAGATTATTAGCCAACAAAGCAAACTAACTAACTAACTAGTTGACTAAATGTACACCCATATTGACGTTAAAGCTACAGAACTGCGGAGTTTAGATGAGGAATATGGCACTATGCTACTGAAGCAACAGATAGGCTTTTGACAGCTGTTGCTGGGGATATAATGCAAGGCAAACTATGATGCAATGACTTTAACAGCTTGGGGGGAAAAAAGCAGACGACACTGCAGGACAGAACAAGGATAATCTGGTCGATTAAAAACATGGGGAAAAGCGTGTGAAAACCAAAGAGCAAAGTTAAAAATCCCTAAAATTTCTCAAACTAACTTGATTTCTTTCATGAAATTATTATTAACCACACCGCCAATTCAAACAAAACATTTAAGCTATAACAGCTACAGCTTTTTAAAAAATTATTATATATATATATATATATATATATATATATATATATATATATATAAACCTTGGCGGCAAAAGCCTAACTGGCAATAAAATGGTCTTGAACTTAGTTCTTACACACATGCAGCTCATATATACGATCATTTCGTAAATGGAGTTCTTTTAATCAACTAGATAGCTGAAAATAAATAACATAAAGCATTTTGTTACTTACAGCTAATCGGTCGTTGAGAAATGAGGAGATGCTTTCTGAAATCCGATGCGGAACGATTCAGAGACAACACCTGAACCTGCAGAGAGCAACTGGTCTGTGCGTGATGCTGCCTCTGTTGCCACCGAGCGGCTCTGCTCATTGTTCTGCCTTCATTTCCTCACTAAGTACAAGTAACCCCACAAGTCAGATGGAAACCTTTTTTTTTTTTTTTTTTGCCTTGACTGAAACCAAATGAGCGTTTAACAAAATGATTTTAAAACCTTACACGATCACAAATAGTTCATGCTTACGTCTGCGTTAAAAAGACGCAGATGTAAGTAAATCTAGGAACAGCCAAATTTCAATATATTATGTTTTATTAATTAATAGTTATGGCAAAATTCAGTCTTTAAAGGGGGATGTTTGGAGGATCTGTAGACATAAAAAAGACAAAAAGATCTGGAAAATGAGAGTGAAGAAAAAGGAGAGAAAGAATCCAAACCTAAATCATAGTTTAAAAGCCACGCAATCAAGCAAATATATTTATCTGTTGTTTATTAAAAGTTTGATAAATTCTGCTGTGGGCTCTCTTGTGATGCTAAAACAATAAATCGGAAATAAAACTCTTTCCAGATTATATTTTTAAGGAATAAGATGCTACTATGTGTATTTATTTACTATGGGGTTTAATAACATGCTGCATTGAAAATATGAGTACTACACTTGCTGTCTTTTACTCAAAAGTTAGTGCCTGGTGATACTGTCTTTCTTTCAGGAATAATTTCTTCTTTTTTTCTTTAAAGGTGCATAGTGCAAGTTTTTCCCACACATTTGTGGGACATTCATAAGAAATGATTGTACTAATTCAAACACCGGCCTTTCTTTGCATAGCTGCAGGAGGCATTCATTGCACACTTAAACACACTTCTAAGTTAGTCCTTAGTGCGGTGTCTTACAGTTGCACCTATTGGTCTTGCTTGGCTCTGTTCACTATATCCTCAGCTGGATAAAAACCTCAACCTGCAACCACATGATGAGTGCACTGTCACCATACCTTTTTTGGGGGGAAATTAAACAATAGTTTGAAGAGCCAGTCCCAGCATAGAAACTCAATAGTTTAAAACACTTCAATCAATAAGGGATGGCAGCAACATGTATTTTAGCAGTCTACATAAAGGCCATCTTTAAAAACATAAAGAAAAAAAAAGGAAAAATGATCTCTGTGTGTATTTATTGTGTCTGTCTCATGTATGTTTATCCCTTTGTCTTCCCATCAGATTACTGTTAGTAAAATGAAATTTTATTTTTCTGTACTCCTTTCAAAGTCACCAGACTTGGCGAATAAAATCTAATTTCAATAATATTACCTAGACATGGGGGCTGTAGGCCTGCTGCAGCTTTGTTTTGTGTGAGTTTAGGTTCTAGGAATTCAAACAATTACAAAGTAAAATAAAATGGAAAAACCTTGACATTTTTTCACTTTAGGTAACCATTTGTCAGTCTCAGGGTATCTCTAAAAATATGTTATTTGGTCTGCAGTTTTTAGAAATTAGATGATGATGACTTTTTAATGAACGTTGGTTTTCTTGATGTCGCATAACTTGAAGCTAAATGTTTTACCTTAAATGATGACTATTGGTAATGAATTATAAGTTGTATAATTGGCATTTGGTCCAGCAAGATTTTCCAGAGACAGTCACACACAGTCCAGTGGACTGCTATGCTTCTTAAAATGAAAACCTATGTATTAATAATAACACAATCAGTGGTGGAATTTCCAGAAATTTGACTAAAGAAAACAACTGTTGTAACCAAAATAATGAGTTACAGACAGCCTTCAGTGTTGATTATATCACTATTCCATGAAGCCTGACTAAACCTATCCATTTGACAGTTTATAAAAATGTCTTAAAGACATAAGACCAAGATAATGCTGAATTTTCTCCATTTTAATCCACACAAGACTAAGGTTGCTGTCTTTGTACCTGAAAAATGGTCTAGTATAATTACTTTTGATGGCATCAACTTGACTTCCATTACTACAATGAGGAACCTTGGGATTGGTTTTTTAATGCAATTTGTCCTTTGGGTGCCAGTTAGAGGACCACCTTTTTCTATGTAGGTAATATTGCTAAAATAATTAACAGGCTATCAGACAGAGAAGTCATTTACATAAACAAACTGGGACCTTTCTCATAACTTAAACCAGCTGTGTCTCGTTACTGATTACATGTTCAATCTTTTTACTGAAAAACAGCAATAAATAGAAGGAATGCAACACTTGAGTTAATGTACACTGCTCAAAAAAATAAAGGGAACACTAAAGTAACACGTCACAGATCTGAATGAATGAATTATTTTTATTAAATATTTTGTTCTTTCCATTGTTGAATGTGCTGACAACAAAATCACACAAAATTATCAATGAAAATCAAAGGTATCAACCCATGGAGGGCTGGATTTGGAGCTGTCCTCAAAATTAAAGTGGAAAAACACACTACAGGCTGATCCAACTTTGATGTAATGTCCTTTAAAGAAGTCAAAATGAGGCTCAGTAGTGTGTGTGGCCTCCGCGTGCCTGTATGACCTCCCTACAACGCCTGGGCATGCTCCTGATGAGGCGGTGGATGTTCTCCTGAGGGATCTCGTCCCAGACCTGGACTAAAACATCCGCCAACTCCTGGACAGTCTGTGGTGCAACTTGGCGCCAGTGGATGGAGCGAGACATAATGTCCCAGATGTGCTCAACTGGATTCAGGTCTGGGGAACAGGTGGGCCCGTCCATAACATCAATGCCTTCATATTGCAGCAACTGCTGACACACTCCAGCCACATGAGCATTGTCTTACATTAGGAGGAACCCAGGGCCAACCGCACCAGCATATGGTCCCACAAGGGGTCTGAGAATCTCATCTCAGTACCTCATGGCAGTCAGGCAACCTCTGGCGAGCACATGGAGGGCTGTGCGGCCCTCCAAAGAAATGCCACCCCACACCATTACTGACCCACTGCCAAACCGGTCATGCTGGAGGATGTTGCAGGCAGCAGAACGTTCTCCATGGCGTCTCCAGACTCTGTCATGTCTGTCACATGTGCTCAGTGTGAACCTGCTTTCATCTATGAACAGCACAGGGCACCAGTGGTGAATTTGCCAATCTTGGTGTTCTCTGGCAAATGCCAAACGTCCTGCATGGTGTTGGGCTGTAAGCACAACACCATGCACCATGCACAACTTTTAGCATAGCGAAAACTATGATGAGAACCTGGCTTGCTGATCAGCAACAAGCAGACATTTTCATGGAGTGGCTTTCCTTTCTTTATCGCCTTTCTAGATCGATATGCACACCCAAAAAATGTGATCATGTTTTAAATGCCGACTGTTCTGTGGTAGAGAAGAACATTGTGTTTTCTTTGCATGGCTACCAGATGAAAAACAATTCAGGGCTGCATGACTCGTGCTGACTGAATGATGAGACAAGATTAGGCAACTATTGATAATACTAGTTTTTCATTTAATGAATTACACATCCTAATCCATCTGCAGAGCCAAACAACTTTATTATTAGTGAAAATTTCCCTCTTCAGCTACCATATAATGTTGCTGAATCTGACTCTGTAATTGTTTCATGTGTGCTAAACCAGAATTACTTGTGTGTAAATATGATAAAGATACTGAAAATTGTAAAAAGTGTTACAAAAGAAACAACTCTGTTTCAGAGAAATTAAAAAGAATTATTTTCAGCCTTCATCACATAGAGCACAGGTCCCGGTGGCTCCATTATGATGAGCTTCAAAAGCACATGGGATCTCTCTTAAGCATTAAGAGGCACAAATGCATTAATGCGCTGCCTAATATTACTTTCAATCATGTCACAAGAGAGCTCAGTACATTTGTGATGTTAGCATTTTTCCTTGATATTTAGTAGTCTGGGGAATACACTCTATCAGGAGATTCCTGTCTTTCTGCTGTGTACAAAACAAGCTTTTAATTGTGTTTAAGATTCTGGATGAAACAAATGGAAAATAACAAGCAGTAGACTTAATAAAAAGCATAGATTTTCTTTTTTTTTGCTTTTGCATAGATTCCACGTTTAGAGTAGCTAATCAATGTACATGAATATTTATTTTATTCCTTAAATTTGCCACGAGAGAGAGACTACAAATGATAAAACACTTGAGTGAGATCAAATAAAGTGAAACATATTGTATTTTGCCTCCGTTGTCATGGTCTTCAAGCATGTTTCTACAGCTACTGATCTTGTGCAAGAATAACTAGGTAATTATCATGCCTACTTAACTCTTTGTGCGAGTATCTGAACTCACAACATTTTCTTAAATCACCGTATCAGTTACATTAAAGCACTCTCCCAACATGAAGCTCCAGACATCATGTGGAGTTCATGTAACATCACTGCTGCTGACACAAAGCCATGTCAAATTAACATTTGCATTTTATGTAAATCCGGAAAGCAATTTATTTAAATGATTTGTTCTGCAGTATGAAGTCAAAGGAAGCAGTCCATTTCTCTACTTTGCAAAGTAATTTAGTCATCTTGCGTTTTTCTTTGTAAATGTTGACATTTCCTTTTATTAGCTAAAATGTTGCAAAATAAAAGAAACTTTGAAGGGAGTTTTTCCACTGTGTGTAGAGACTCAAGCCTTGTTATGGATCTAGAACATTTTACGTGGGGAAACAAAGGACTGGTAAGAAAGTCCAGCCGGGACCTTCTCATTGTAGAATGTAAAAATCAATTATGTTTCAATTGAGTCATAAAAAGATTCATGAAAGCATTTAAAAACTGTTTACTGTTTTTTTTTTTACCTTCTAAGAAAAAAAGACCCAATATTTAGGTTAAAATGAAAAAGAAAATCAAAGCAATTAAATTATAGTACAGGAGGAATGTCATCCAGTTCTCTGGGGAGAGCTGTGTTGTGCAGCAAAACCTCTTTCAAACATCTGAATCAGGTGCTTCTGCACGCTGTTTCTTGGTACAACAGACAATTAACAACAATGTCATTTTCTTAATTGAAGACAGGGGCTAAGCTCTTGGGAGATGCCTTGTAAAGTTGCTTCTTTCAGCAAGTGTCAAAAGGATGATGATGAGTTGTAACAGTGTATTTTTTATTTTAGACACAGAGCTGAAATGGGGAAGCTACCATGACCCTGGCGGCCATGCTGAGTTCTTCTGGATAAAATGGTATTCATGCTAAATGAATGGAACGGCTATGTACCATAATTAATTCTTCCATGTCTGTTCACATATCCATTTTGTGTACCTGCATCATCTTAAGTGAGGTCACTCACACAAAGAAAAATAACTTTTTCCGTTTTTTCACGTTTTCAGCAGGAGGGAATTATGCATGCATGGAGCAACCAAAGCTTCAGCCAAGATTCAACCAGGAACCTGCCTGCTGTGAGGCAACTAACCACCAAGCAGTCTGTCTCAGAAGAAGAGTTAATTACACCTGCTGCTGCTCTGTAGATTATTCTCATGTGGAAAACAGCAGAAGAAACCACGAGAGAGTTTAAAGATCAGAGTGAAATCTGACATGTTGGGAATGTAGAAAAGGATGAAACTCTTCATTAACTTGTTATATATTCAGCTTTTATCTGCGTTGTCTATACATTAACTGTTGCCATGAAAAAGGATGAACTACTCTGTTCTGTGCACCAAAACAATCTTGTGCATAGCTGCTCATGTCATCTGTCTGAAACCTGTGGCTTTGTTACACTCAGATCTACAAGTGGAAGGAGTTGCTTCTTCTATGTGGATCTGCTTGATTTTCTTATCATTACATTTAATCCATCTTCTCTGTATCTGGATGTCCATGCCCTCTCCATTGGACAAGTTAACATCATTTTAGGTACTTAAATCACCTAAATATAGTAACAGAGCCCTACACACCTGACAGTCAGACTTCCTGTTATTTCCCCCAGACTCTACTCCTCGGCAGATGTCTCTGTCCTCTCTGTCTCTGTCCTGTCTCAGTTTGAATACAGGTGACAGAAGTGATGAAGTGGAAATTATTTGTATGTTTTCAATGATGATAAAAGCTAGAGAACAAACTAACCAACAACAGAAATCAACATTATTATAAGATTGTAACCAGTGGTGTAGTGGTCTCTCACGATGTGGGTATACGCTCAATTTTTCAGTTTTTTTTTTAAAAACAGAAAAAAAAGTACCCCAGAAAAAAGTTTTTTTTCAGAAAAAGTGACATCTAAGACTACTCTATTTAATTCACCCCTAAAATCCATCAGTATATTTGCTCATTATCACATAATTCTGGCTCTTTGGTTCCAGAGAAGAAGGGTTATGAACTGGCTAAACCAGTAGCCTACTGGCACACAGACTAGTGAGAGGCAGGGCAATAGCTCTTTATTATGTCTATAGTTAACGCAGCTGATGGCTAGCTACACCAGTGTAGCACAGGTGACCTTAGCCCAGCTGCTGGACCACGTAGGTACAGTATCTGTGGAGGAATGTTTGTAATTGTAAAAGCAGCATCACAGGGGGGTTAAAAGTGGGTATACTCAATGCTGATTGAAAAGGAAGTAGGTATACTCCGTATACCTGCGTATACCATGGACTACACCACTGATTGTAACTAAACAGGGTTAGCAAGTGTTTTATTTATAAAATAAAGAACGCCTATTTGATCAGTAATACATCTTTGCTGTAATTAGAAGTTTTGGAGGCCCAGTCACTCCACTATGCTGGGTTGCAGACAGTCTCCCACGTTTATGTTTTTGAGGGGTCAAAGTTTGTCATTATTATTTTTCTGTGAACCCAGCTTTGCCACCAGTTTTCAATGACATGAGAGGCTTTGGGACATGCAAAAGATTTGTTCATGCAAAAAGGGCAAGGAAAAAGGAAAGCAGATCTAATGAAAGTTTGGGTGAGAACTTGAACCTACCTCTCTCTCACTGGCTGCTGGCACTGAGAGCTCTAAGTGTGGCTGAAACCTCTCTAATTTCAGCAAACCATGCATTTGTGGTTGAATAGGCGAAGTACACGCTACTTTTATTAAAGCCCACTAAAAATGTCAATGACAGCAGTAACGTCAAGAGACTTCTTACAGCAGAACAAACAGACCCCAGCATAGTGAGTGAGTGGAGATAGAGGAACACATTTTCTTTAGTTCAGCCTCACATTCATAAAGAGATCCTGCTATCAATTCATGCTTTTCTTTTATTTCTCTCTCTCTCTTTCTTTCTTTCTGTCTTTCAACGAGTTCACCTTTCTCCATGTCTGGTTCATGTCTCTCTGAGGCTGCACTGATGGTTTAGTGAGTTCAGACTGATTTTCAATTTCAATTTTTACGCTTCACACGAAAGGACTGTCATGTTTTTGCCACCCTGATCTCCTGGCGCTCATCATTGGTAACTCGATCCACCTGCTGGCTTCCTAATTGCCTCTGCTACCTCATTCAGTTCACCTGGTTTCCTTTTCTCTCACTGCCTACTTAAGCTCCCTCCAATCCCTCATTTTCTGCCAGATAATAATCAGACCTATGTCTAGTTTTGTTCCAGCGGTCTACGGATTGATCCGCAGTTGCTGACCTTCTGCTTTATGCCCCTGGATTACCCTCCTTGCCCTCGACGGACACCGCAACTTTTCGGATCTTCTGGTTACCAACCCTGCCTGTCTTTGGATCTCTGAGCCTTGTCGTTGCCTGGACGAGTATTTTGCCATCCTGTTTACCTCCCAGCTGTTGCCTGGTTTCTTCTGCAGACCATTCCCCCGGACTGATCTTCTGTTCATACTCCTCCACCAATAAACTGGTCATTTGTCCAGAACTCCGTGTGTGGCTGTATTAAGGATCCTCAGGGTAACTCATTACAAGGACCTGAAAATTTTGCTTTTTTTTTTTTCAGAATAGATTTGTCAAATTGCAGTTTTTTGCTCTGAGATCAAGAGTGAAGCATGTGAAATACTTCAGAAAATAGAAATGTCTCTGAGTCATTTTTGCTATTGTTGAATTGTAGTCTTGTCTGTGCATTTCACATAAAAGAAGTTACAATACGTACATGTTCAGAGGCTAAAGCTAACCTCGAACGTGAAAGCAGTGAAAGCATCAGATGAAGAAAAGTATTTTGACATGATTAATGTACATGATGTTCAAAAGCAACTAGTCTCAGATGTTTACAGTCTCACAAGCTTTTTATACTGGTTTTTACTGTTTCATATTTTTCATTTTTACTTTTTACTTGTATTTTATTGCTGTCTTATTAGGTTTTAATCATAACTTTTCTTTTTCTTTTTTCTTTTTTTATCATACTTGTAACAATTTTATCTGTATTTTCTGTTTTGTGAAGCACTTTGGTCAGCAGGGGCTGTTTTAAATGTGCTATACAAATTAATTTGACTTTGACTTTGACTTCATGGCTGCTAGCATGAAAATGTCAGATGAAAAAAAGCAAGGCTACTGAATTCCAGAGCAATTTTTAGGCATAACTGGAAATTAAAATTCAGCGCATAAAACATTGCATCATGTAGCTTAATTTGGATGGGTCTCAAATATATTCATATGAAGGTGGTTGCTCTCCTGCTATGTTTGCATTTCTATGAATGATCTCCCACTAATCTAAAACAGCAACAAAGACTAGAATTATACAAATAATCTTTTAAAAATATAAATGTCAATAAACTGCTTTTCTTGACAGATCTAGCTATCTGTCTGTGGAGAAAAAGAAATAGTTACTTTCAGCACTAGTTACAGGCAGTTACAACTAGTTGTTCCTACTTTTGGTGCATTTTCAGATTTTCTTTTTCTTTTGAATGAAACAATTATGAACTAGAAAAACACTCTTCTTGCAGAAGAGCAACTGTGAATGCCCTTTTAAGCTGAATGACTGATACACGATTGCATAATAATTTAGAGAAGCAGCACAACTATCCAACTTGATTTATTACGGCAATGCATCAAGATTCGAACCCCGAATATCTGAACAAGAGAATCTTAGAATCTTTCTTTAACCATTACAACAGAACAGCTTGGAGCTGCAGTTTACAGAAATGTCAAAATCTTTTACCATTGGAATTGGAAAGTTTTTTTTTCTTTTCAAAGGTTCCTGCAGTGTGGAATCAGCAAAAGCACTTAAGATTTAAATGGGGGGAAGTGCACCCATTATGAGAAGAATGATCATCTGACAAGATTTATCAACATCCAGTTTCTGGGTTTGAACCCACGACCTTCTGAATGTAAGGCAATTAGGTTCAAGCTGGGCTTTTCTCAGCATGAGCTTCAACATTAGGAGAAGAAGCACAACTTTCACCCATATTTAAATAAGATGCAACAGCTGTTCTTCACAAGTTGGCAGAAAATTCTTTATCACTGGGATAGCAATGCCAGTTGAGGACTTTAATGTTTGACTCTCTAGCTCTGGTGGTGTAGTGGTAAAATGAATCACCTTTCATTCAGAGAGTTGTGGGTTCAAACCCATATTATGGATTTTCATAAATCGTGTCAGATGGTTGTACTTCTAATGCTTATGCTGGCAACAACAAACTAATAAATCTTGTGTGCTACTTCACCAATTTAAATCTTGAGCTCTTTTGTCGATTTCACACTGCAAGAACTTTTAAAAAAAATACATTCCTATTCCAATGGTTAAACGTTTTGATGGTTCTGCCACAGTGCAGTGGAGAGCTGTGCTGGTGCAGTGGTTAAAGAAATGGGTTCTTGTGGGTATGTGGGAAAAGCATTTTTCTAGTTATTTATCATATTTTATAATATAATCAAATTATTGTAAAATATATTTTCATCATAATATTATTAGTCATATGGTGTCAATGTGTTTATATTGCCACTGACAATCTTGTTCTATTTTTTAAAGGGAAAAAAAGTATTTACAAAAACATGTCTAAAGTGATTCATTTTCACATCAATGTAATTTTAAGGCTCAGCTTGACCCTGCATTATGTGTATAGACAATTGGTTTATGGGTGACATTATGAACATGTAAATTCCCTTTGGAAGCCAAAGCACTCTACTTACCAGACTCAATTTGTATTTTAAAATACTGTTTTCAGAGGTTTGATTTTGGTTTAAATATCTGGACCAAGTCTTGTATAAATTATTTTTCTCTTCTGCTAAAAGGCAGAGACAGATCTATTTAATCTCTTCTGGTTACAAATAGGAAAATACAGAAAATAAATCCCCGAATTTTTTCTGTTTTCCTCTTGACTGTCAGGGACTGAAAGTAGGGCAGTTGTAAGTTTGACATACATAATAAGATAAATTGGTGAAAGGGTAAATACAAAATATGAAATGAAATAAACTAAAAAAGACTGAAACAAAAATGTTAAAAAAAATCTGTTATATGCTAAGCTAAAAGGTAAATCTCAGGTCTCTTCTCAAAAGCATCAATCTCTGGACGAGGGCTTCTTAAATGGTGGAACGAGGCCCTGTCGTAAGTTCCAGTTTAAATGTTTTTATTAAACAGTCAAACAGGCCTAAAAACATGTTGCCTTGTAATTCACCCAAACGGATGAACTAACAACTCTGTTATGTTTTGACACAGCTATTTGTTGTGTTCGAATTTAGGTGTCAAATTAGGAGGGTTAAAGGGGAACAGTCATTTGTAATTATGATAATTTAAAATGACCAGTCCACCAATAACCTTTTTCAAAGGAGGAGTGGTAACCTATAGTTAAATAAGTAGGCTTGGGTCTGGAGAACCCGGGTCCGAGTCCCAGGAGTGTCACAGAGGGAAACCACTGAGGCTCTTGTCCAAGGCCCTTATTTGTGTCTCCTGCCCATTTCTTTGTTTACGTGTCTCTTCTGTCTGTTTACCTGTATTTGTTATGTATTTCTTTTGGTTGGTTGTATTTTTGACCCATGTAATTACTTTGATTGTATTGTGTAACTTTTATCAATACCACTGTCTTGGGGTACAAAACCATTAGCGAAAGTGATTTTCCTTTCACATAATGCTTTTTTTTCTTTTCTGTTTATGTAATATTTAATTGACCAAGCAAGACAGATAAAAAATCCTTATTACATCTGAGGCCTGGCAAAAGGCAAAGCTTTTTGAGGGAGAAGTATAAAGAAAGGGTATAAAATAAACAATGAAATGCACAATGCTGCACCTTATCAAACCACAGAGGAGCAAAGGAACATGACCAAGTGTATGAATGTCTGCCAAAATTGCCCAGCTGCAGAGCCAGCAACATAATCAGGACAATTATTGATGATTCCGTTATCAGGATTAACACCAGGTTCACCTGTGACATGGATTTCAGCTTAAACCCCAAACTGCAGCCACCACTGTGGGAAAAACTGACAATGAAGCTGTCAGTTTTGATTTCTTACTGTTCATAGTTTTGTTTCAGCCTTAAGACGTAAAATTACTAGTTCAAACATTATGTTGTGATACAGTAATATTTGATGTAATTTACCAATATTGTCTCAAGAATTTTCTTAAAATTGTTACTGAGATGGAGTGATGGCCCATTTTATGAACTTTCCAGATGAGTCCGATAGGTCTTATTAATCAGGTGGCCAGGAAATAACTTTGATTTATTAATAAAAATAGTCATTGCAACTAAAAGACACTGTTGTTGAAGATATTATTCAATCAATACTGCACTGAGCAGGTGGTTCTGGAAGTCTTGTGTGATTTGAAAATCTTTGAAGCAGTGATATTCCTCTGGTTGAGGGAGCAAATCTGGTGCATGCAGATTTTTGCACCTATTGTGATTGGAAGGCTAACTATATAATTAAATCCATTGGCTTAATTTTCCCTTACAGGAATTTACATTTATATTATATATTATATTTATAACATTTGGACAGTATCTTCAATATCTTGCTATTTATGTTAAGTACAAATTGCTTTGTACTTTATCCAAAGTTGTTATGAAACTGACAAAACGTTATCTATCCATCCATCCATCTTTTACCGATTTTCTGGGGTAAGGTCACGGGGGCAGCAGCCTAAGCAGGGAAGCCCAGACTTCCCTCTCCCTAGCCACTTTGCGGGGGGGAAATCTCAAGGCATTCCCAGGCCAGCCGAGAGATATAATCCCTCCAGGATGTCCTCGGTCTCATCTGTGGTCTCCTCCCGGAGGGACGTGCCTGAAATACCTCACCACGGAGGCATCCAGGGGGCATCCAGTCGATCTATGTCCCTACCCTCACCTACGGTCATGAGCTGTGGGTCGTGACTGAAAGAACGAGATCTCGTTTACAGATAAAACGTTACTGTGGTTATATTGTTGTATTTTCATGACTAGAGCAGCAAAAAGCAGCACAACTGCTGATTCTGTTCTAATGTATTGACTCTCAGATGTTCATAAGAGTACTTAAGAGTGTTAAGAGTCATAAGAGTGTTTGTTGGATATATTATTAGCTCTGGACAAATCCAAGATACGAAGATTTTGGTGAATGTCACAATTTCTGTAAAATGTTTGTAGGTAGTATTAAAGAACAAATTTATTTGTAAGAAGGGTGTAGGTAAAGGAGGCCAATTATAATGTACTCCGGGCTCATCTCAAAATTCAACAAACGAATATTTGAGGGTGTCTGAGGATAAAATTAATAGAAAAAAAAAACAATAACAAACATTATCAACAACACATACAGCATAATTTCTGTGTTTTGTAGCAGTAAAAGATTTTTAGATCTGGTTCAATAGCAGGAGCATTTTTGCTCTCATCTATGTGAGAATGTTGTTTCCTTTCTAATTTACAGCTTTGATTAGGTGAAAGTAAACATATACCTGCTGCTGAGGTTTCTCAGATCCCACTCTGGCCTAAAAGCAATGAGGAAATTTTAGCACGTCAGTTTTCCAAACCCAAGATTATCTCACTTCGAAAGTTGTGAAGAGTTTCAGAAATAACCCGGATATTGAAATTGCTACAAATAATTATTTTCTAATGACACCCATGTTTTTCTACAGACATGTAAAAATCATTGCCACACCACAATCAATGCCACTTGCACATTTTATATATACACTGGTGTAAGATTAAATAATTTGCTGCTACACAAAGCAAAGGGGCATAAAGATGTTATATTTTACTCGTGATAGTGAAGTAATTTTCAAAGTCATGCATTTTCTCATTGTAATTGTTGGAGTGCTAAACCAAACTCAAAATCCCACCTAAAAGGTTGCATGAATGCAAAGCTACATGACTGAAGTGTTTGTGGACATTGTTTTGTTCAAAATCACACAATCATTAGCTGTTTGGCTTCTGGGGGAAACAGAATAGACAAGTAATGCAAATAAGCCATAAATACTGAACTAGTTAATTCAATATGATGCTGTATGTTCATAAAGTTTACCATTTCAATGTATGTTTGTGATTGCTGAAACAACAAACTGAATAAAAAGTTGCATTTTTTTTCCAACTTAATTCATATATCAGATTTAATGGTGCAAACAGAGCATATATACAGAGTGACATTTACCTTCAGACAGATAATAAAGAATAAAGTTCTTCTGTGGCTTATTGAGAGAGATGAATATATTACAGATATAGACATAATATGACACGATAATATGGTGCAATTTAGATATAATGAACCCGATAAATGGCTTACATTCACAATAAATATTGCAATACTTACATAAAAATACAGAAAACATAAATTACCATTTTTGAGACTTTTATTCAGCTAGAGTTTGACTGAATTGCATAGCTTATGCATGTCTATGGTAACAAGGTTGTTTGTGCACTTTGAGTTTGACCTTCCTCCATACAAGCTTCTTTTTCCTCAGCTACATGTCAACAACACAGTTGGGAGCACTGGCTCTTATTGCATCAGATATTACTTTTGCTCCAGACTCTCCAATGCCATTTCCCTGCAAACTACAGAAACCGTTTTAATCACAAGAGACACATACAATATATAAATGTATATGTATGTATATAAATGTATATGTATGTATATATATATATATATATATATATATATATATATATATGTGTGTGTGTGTGTGTGTGTGTGTGTGTGTGTGTGTGTGTGTGTGTGTGTGTGTGTGTGTGCGCGTGTGTATGTATATCTGTGTGTGTGTACTGGACATAGAAAAGAAAAACTTACTTGATGTATGCAAGTTGGTGGTTTCCTTTTAAAGCTGTTGCAATGAATATGGCTCCATCCATACCCAGAGAGTTCTCCTGCAGACTGATGATTCACAAAGTCAATATTTTTATTTGTTCACACGTCCAAATATGTCATCATAGAGCTTAATTACAAAACAGTAAACAGTATGAATGTTTACTTTAGTTTCTATGATTAGTTTGATAATTAAAGTCATGAGTTTAAATTAGGAAAATACATACTGATGAAAGTTTTATTTTATTTCACATGCATTGTGATAAACCTGAAACCAGGGCTTACTTCAGTGACTTGAGGCTTCTGTTGAATTTCAAGGCATTGGCCAAGGCCTTTGCACCCTCCATCCCTACGGAGTTACCCCGTAGACTGAAAGACATTGCATAAAACATGCTGAAGACCTGACATACAATAGGACAGACAGATTGTCATCAAAGAATATTTTTCTTTGACTTCATTACATGTCAACTCCCTTTAGGTTTACTCCTGAAGTGAAATCTTATCACTGTTCCTTTGCATTGAGAAATTGAAAAGCTTTACGATAAGCTGAGGTGAGTGCACTGCATGACCAAAAAGACTGACAAGGTTCTGAAGTAGGTTCTGTTAACCTCTACAAGCTTTCAGAAGAAAACTTCTTTTTCATTCTTCAACTGGTTTGTTTAAACATAAACAAACCAAATGATTAATGCTCTTTTCTTTGTTTTATATCTGTAAAAAACTAAAAAAAAAAAAAAATATGAGAAGAATCCCTGTTAGCTGAGCTTGGATAATAACACTGAAAAAAATAGAAGAGGAAATATATGTTCGGTTAACTATTTTTTCCCCCTTAAGACGACCAATAGGTGTTTTATTATACATTGTTTGAAGCCTAAATAGTTACCTTTACAAAGACGTACCGTTAGCAAGGAATATTCTGTGAAATGACCATCATAGCTAAACTATTGGTAGTGCCTCCACAAAATGTCCAAAAAACTTCTTCAATAGTATTGGTGTGGTCACGTGACATTTGGCATGCTGAAGCTTAAAGTGACCCAGTGCTCCAACACATTTACTTGTATTGTTGAATCTGCTGGTGGATGTTCATTTCTCCCTAGTGATAGGAAACTGGAGTACCAACTTATGATGAAGCCTTCATTTGGTTTTTTTTTTACTGTTTTTATGGAGGAACCCAACTCTGGTCCTCAACAGTTGTAGTCCTGCAAGTGTTGGGAGTTTCCCCGCTGCAACACACCTGACTCAATTCAATGAGTAATCAGCAGACTTGTGCAGAGTTTGATGTCAACTTCTGCACAAGTCTGCATATGAAGTCTGATAATAATAATAATAATATCAATGTGATGGACAGGCGACCAGTTGCAGTTTGTGGAGAGACTCGCGTTAACCAGTTGTGGCAGAAAAACGTCCATGAGACTGCAGCTCGAGGACTAAAATCTATCTATCTATCTATCTATCTATCTATCTATCTATCTGTCAATCAAATAAACAATAAAGAGCTTGGACTTACTCTAATGTTTGCAGAGTTTGATTGGTCATCAGAGCTTCTGCCATTGCAACAGCGCCACTTTTACCTGCTGAGACGCCCTGGAGACTAAAGAAAAACACACATTTACATGAGGTTGAGGACAGAAAGCAACAAACCATTGCTCACATTGAGGTTCATTGATTCACAGTTTATGTGCTTAGATGCACAAGTAATTACTTTCCATTAGTTGCAAATGAATGAACAACAAAGCTATGAATGAAACAACTGTAATGCCAACCATAATGTATGCAGAGATGTGTTGACTTTCAGAGCTTCAGAGAGAAAAATGACACCTTCATTACCGATTGCATTTTCTTGTAGGCTGAAGCAAAAGGTGGAGAAACAAACACAGACATTGAAAGTAATTGTAAACTCTCGTACTGCAATTAAATGTAACTGCTTGGCTGCAGATGAAAACATGACCAACTGGTGAGAACCTGCAGCTAGTTGTTTACTCACACTAACACTGGCACTAATGCCTTCAGCAGAATCCAGTTTGAAAAAGAGCAGATCAATAAAATTGCTGTAAACTTGAAATGTGTGGCATAAAAGTGGGTGAAAGAAGGGCTGATAATGGGGTCATGAGAATGATTTACTGGTCTTACTCCAAGAGT
Source organism: Telmatherina bonti (assembly GCF_933228915.1). Lineage (NCBI taxonomy): Eukaryota > Metazoa > Chordata > Actinopteri > Atheriniformes > Telmatherinidae > Telmatherina > Telmatherina bonti. Next base: position 18,826,743 of record NC_136630.1, on the reverse strand, counting down.
TGGATTGTGTCATTGGAGAGAAGAGCATGAGCCAGAGCCTTTGTTGCTGTGGACTTGATGAAATTCCACTGAAGACTGTAGAAAAAGAGAAAAAAAAGAGTTCCATGGGGTAATTTATGGTTTATTTAATCTTTATTTGATTTTTCAGTTTTTAACCATTATAATTTCCTGCTCTATTATATCTCTGGTAAGATCTTTTTTTCCAATACAATCAAGTGAAGAGGAAAATACAGTCCTGTAAATTATAAGCTTCTACATATCAGAATGTAAAAATGAGTCATCTTGTTCGTTCCAGGCCTTTAGGTAAACACAACCTCAGACAAACAACAACATGTGATATGTTACATATATGTATATTATCTATCTATCTATCTATCTATCTATCTATCTATCTGTCTATCTATCTATCTATCTATCTGTCTATCTATCTATCTCTCTAGACAGACAGACACACAGACAGACGGATAGATGGATGGATAGATATAAACTAAACAATAGTAGTAAACATATGTATGTATGTATGTTGAACCACAAAGGTAAAGTCAGTATTATTTTTAAATTTTTATTTATCTTTTCTATTTTGACAATCTTAACATTGACAGTTTCTATTTTAAATGATAGATTTCAGCAAAAGAATCTGCCTGTTTACTTAGGATTTGCATGCTGCTTGTAAAGCACACCTTACTTACTGCAAAGAGGTGAGGCCTTGATTAAACTTGATTGCTCCAGCTATTGCTTGAACCCCTTCATCATGTAACAGGTTAGCTGTGAGGCTAGGACACACAGGTACACACACGTCACATATGATAAACATAATGAGCAGTGACACGTAATTAAAAGAGACAGAACTCTCTAAATTAAAGTTCAGTATGTATCATAGCGATAGTCAGGCACATTATTATTTACATTATGCTTTCTGTCATTCTGATTATGTCTGCTTTCACACATTGTCCTGAAGGATTAAACTGATTTTAATTGGGAAAAGGGGATTTTTATCATACCACCAGAGCTGTGTAGAGTAAGGTTCTAAATGTTATAGAAAATGTCACAAATCCAACAAAATTAGTTGTTTTTCCACAACATTATGACATAATGAGGTCCGGAAAGTACTATTAACTGAGCGGTTAGATTTTTTAAAAATTGAATTATGAAAGCTTTCTGTACACATCACTGCCATTAATAAGGTGACTCACTCAAGGTCCTGCAGAGAGTTATTCTCCTGGAGGGCGTGGGCCATATTCTTTGCTCCCTCCACTCCAATTGAGTTTTCTCTTAGACTGAATAGAATGAAAAATGCATGAAAATAAAAACATGACTGGTTTCACAGGGAACTGTAAAAGTAGCACAACCATAACCTTCAACAATGTAGAAAGAAGCACGAAATGTTATTCTTACTTCAAGGAGACAAGGCCTCGGTTGATCCTCAGGGCTTTAGTCAGGGCTGTCATTCCTCTGTTGCTGATTGAGTTACTCTGAAGTCTGTCAATAGAAAAACAAGGAAGTAAAAAAGGAACATGTAATCTATGTCTTTTGAAAGACAATTTGCATTTTTTTCGCACTTTATATCAGCAGAAGTTTTATTCTGCAACAGCAAAACACTTTAACAGTATACATTTATATAGAAAGTACTTTAAAGATCTTTTAGTAGAAAGTACTGACTGGAGAAAGAGCAAAGTGTGGTTGACCGTCAGCGCTTCTGCCAAAGCAATTGTTCCTTTGTCCCCAAGCTGGTTACTACAAAGACTGTAAAAGGAAAAGAGAAACTTAATGGAAACATTAAGTTAAAAATGAACCTTAAGTTAAAACACACACACACTACATAATCAAAATAAAACCACGGTGCAAAGGTATACAAACCATTAAAGCCCATGCTTTTAAAAAATATATCTAGTTTAAAATTAAGAAACTGACTAATTTTTCCTTTTTACTCAAGGCTTATTTTAAATTTGATACCAGTAACACTGAAAAGAAAGTACTTTGAGGTTCTACTTATACAGTCAGTAAACTAAAGCTATGTCAGGGCCACTGTACTGTATTATCTCTTCAGTGTATGGTAATGGAGACCAGGGTGTTTTCCCTTTTATGCTTCATGTAGAATTTGACTTGTTTAAACCAATATATGTACTCACTACTTATTTTATTTGATGAACCTTGCTAGTTCCAGGTTGAACCCCTCTATTCCCCTTCTGATCTGCTTTAACCCCTTAATGCCCAAAATTATTAATAATTATATAAAACAAGTTAACTAGGGGAAAAATCTGGGGTAGAAAGCCCCAAAGACTGAAATAAAAGAAATACAATTAAATATCATTGTATTTCTTTTATTCATCAAATAATTGATGAATTATAATTAATAAATAGAGATAAATAACAATTACTATAACAAGAAATACATAAATGAGAGTGGCATTTCCTGTGACAAAATAAGAGATGTAACTTGCAACAACAAGGTGTTAATAATTTGTGGAATGGATTCGACAAGGTGATGGAAACATTCATCAGGGATTTTGCCCCATATCTCCTGTTCCACAACATCACAAAGGTGCTCTGTTGGATTGAATCTCTAGTGTCTGTGGAGTACAGATAACCTATTGTAATGTTTTAAAAAAACAAAACAAAACAAAATAAAAAAAACAACCCAACAACAACACTTTAACTGTTTAACTGAGCTATGTGAAATGGTGTTCTGCTTGAAGAAGCCATAAGGAGAACCGTTCTCTGTTGTCAAAGGGATGTATGTGGCCAGGAGTCACAATATCCAAATAGACTGTGGTGTTGAGAAAATGCTTATTTGGTACTTTGGGGGCCCATGGTATACCAAGAATATATCCCCCCACACCATTACCCCACCATTAACAGCAGTCAAAACTGTTGAAACACAGCATTATGAATCCACTGCAGACTCTTTTATCTGACAGTCAGCATTTTTTCTATTTTTTTTTTACCATCCAAATGTGGTGCCCAACTAATGTAGCTCCTTAGCTGACAAGAGTGCCATCTTCTGCTGCTGTAACCCTTCTGAAATACTCAAGCTCATCTGGCACCAAAAACATGCTATATTCAAAGTCACTTACATGCCCTTTTTTCCTTATTGAATGGGGTTTGACTTCAGTTAGAAATCTTGATGAAATAATTAAGCTTTTTTTTTTTTTTAATACTTATTAAAGTTAAACAATCAGCTTTCTATTAATATATGTGACAATACTGAGCAACTGCACTATACATCTGAACTTAAATATTAACGAAATGTCCATATTTCTAAATCTATCAGCTGGATAGGCAACAAAAAATGTAGTATGATATTCCTAAGATGGGTAAAGAAAATTAATATATGAATGAATTACATCAACTTTGTAAGAGTCCGATTTGCCTTCAGTGCATCCGCGATTCTTTTGGCTCCCCTTGCTCCAACCGTATTCTTCCGTACACTGAAACATTGCATATATAAAATGAAAATGTACTTAATATTTTGCATCACAAACATGAACATGCATTATGTTAATCTCTGGAACAAAAATAATTTAATATGAGACTAAACCTACTTCAGGGACACCAGTTTGCGGTTGCACTGCAGAACTTCTGCGAGAGCCTGAGCACCATCCTCCTCAATGGCATTGTTCTGGAAGCTAACGAATATTGAGATGGCAACTTGTGTTGTTACAACAGCTTTAATTGAGTTTTTGGGTTTGTAAAAATAAATAAACAGAAAATCTACTCACTTGATTGATATCAGAGCTTGGTTCATTTTCAGAGCTTCTGCCAGGAACTTTGCACCTTTGGATCCAATATTGTTGTTTCGGAGGCTGAATTACAAAAAGGAGCTTATACATTTAAAACAGTAATTTAAACACCTTGAAGTGAGTTTTACAGTAGCATGCAAGATTGGAATAACATGGGAAGCACACGGCTCCCTTCCTATAAAATTAATGCATTCTATTCTACTGTTCTCCAGTCATTTAGCAGATGCTTTTCTCCAAAGCGACTTACATCTGAGAATGAGAACAACACAGCAAAAAATCAAATGGTAAAAAACTGATCTCACTTGAGAGATGTTAGCGTGCGATTCACCAAGAGGGCTCGACTTAGGGCTTTGGCACCCTTGTTGCTGATCAAATTGTCCGCCAAGCTAAAGGGGTAAACAAAAGAAGCAGTAGTCAGACATGACGAAATATCCAGAGTAATTATACACGAACTTTCTGTTCCTACAGTACAATTACATAATAGCCGATGTCAATTTACAACCCAGTAATCAGCAATCAAGACACTTCATACTGTCATTATCCCAGCAATCAAACAACTTGCTTGATCTAATGAGATCTAATGATATCATTAGAATAATTAGATTGAACAATTTGACTAAGCGGTTAAGAAAACTGATGAATTCTAAACATTACATGCAATCTCACCTTATTTTCTGGATGTGGCAGTCTTTTGCACTCAGGAGACTTCCCAGCAGTTCCATGACATCATCTTTGAAGTGATTATTTTCCAACCTGTGTAAAATATGACACACATGTTATAGCCTTCAACCTTTCTCTGGAGCTTTAGTTTGTTGGGAAACATTGCAATGAAGAACTGACCTGAGATGGCTACAATACAACAGCTGAGGGAGCAAACTTTTTACTGTTGTGTAGTTCAGAGAGCCTGTTAGGTTGGTCCGTTCACTGCACTCTGGAGACACGTGCAGTAGGAAGCCCAGCACGATGCATTGACTCCGTGTTAACTTTTCACCCAAGCTGCCATGCTGTAAGTCCTCCTCCACACTTCGCAACATCTCTGTATGTTGCAGTTCTTGTAAACAATAAGCCAGGTTGACTGCTCGCAGGGACACCACAGCACCTCCACTGGCCAAGAGGTCATGCAAAAACCCTGCTGCCCACACCCTGTGACTGCCATCATCCTTCCCAAGGGCCAAGAGCCCAGCGAGAGGTTTAAGTGCAGTTGGGCACAGTAGGCCTGTCAGGAAGCGAATAAACACATCCAAATGACCGTTTTCAGCTTGCTGTGAATGCTGAAAGGCGCTTTTGAAGTGGTTTTGGAAGCCAATCTTTGGCCAGGACATGGTGCTTTCCGAGAACAAATCAAAGATTGCCCTTTTCGAGGAAACATGGTAGAAAGTAGCGGCAAGAAATTCCTGCAGGGTCAAATGTGTGAATCGGTATGTTATGTGTATAACAGACTCCAACCTTATAAGAACTCCAGCACCAAGACTGCTTTGAGTTAACAGTAGATCTATCCCGTAGGCCCTGAGGTCCTGTTCACTGAAGGTGTACTTGTGTTTCAGGAGACCGTAGAATGCAAGTCGTCCGAGGTTCCCCAGCAGTTTACGATTGCTCCCATGAAGCTGCTCTGCTTTTACTGGCTCTCTGCCTCTTGGTTCGCCTACTTCTGCTTTCATGGAACAAAAATGGGCATAAATCTCAGTACAGGTCCTTGGAAGGGTCTCCTGTGTTTCATTTTGCATGACATACAGCAAAGTATCAGCCACCATCCAGCAAACGCATGGTATGTAGCACATAACCATCAAGATCTTGTTGGACTCTAGATGTGCCCATATTTTGCTGCCAAAATCTTTCTCAGAAAAGTGATGATTCAGGAAGATTTTTATGTCTGAGGGGCTAAATCCAGGGATCTCAGTCACTCTGTCAACCAGTCCTCCAGGGATAAGTGAAGCAACTCCAGGCCTGGAAGTCACCCACACTGTTATGTCAGGGAGCAGATTCCCTCGGATTATATTGGTAATCAAGTCATCAATGGATACTTCTTTCTTTGGGTCATTACAAGGAGCTGCATCAGAGAAATTTAGAGTGCAGCGGAATTCATCCAAACCATCAAGTATGAGAAGTGTCCGGCAGGCGCTACTCATGACCAAACTGGGATCTTTTAGATGTGGAAAAGTCATTTTCACCAGCTTCTCGGCAGATAACTTTTCCAGTGAATTCAGCTCGCAACAGGCGAAAGGCAAGACAAAGTGCACATCTGTGCAGACGGTCCCTTGGCTCCATTGCTTGATGAAGTGTCTTACCCACGTGGTCTTTCCGATGCCAGCTACCCCAACTGTGAGGGAGACTCTGGGAGGCAAACTAACCCGTGTCAGGGGTTCAAACAACTTAGCTAGTTCCAGCTGCCTGAGATGATTTCTCTTCCGTCCCTGAGTGACTCCCACCTGCATCAGGTCATGTTCCTTTTGTTGAAGGTCAGAAAGTCCATCGACGAGGAGTAAGGTTCTTGAGGAGATGTTCAGTTTAGGGCAGCTGACAGAATCTCTGTCTCTGTACTGTTCATATCGCCGCAATAGCACCTCTTTGTGATTCTTCACCATGCTTTCTACAGAAAAACAAAATCAACAGTGGTTATATAAATACAGTGTGCAGGAGCTTTGTAATGTGTTACTCTTGCATACTGAGTTAAAAGAACACTAAATTCCTCTCTCCGTGATTGCTATGTGGTTGCTTTGCCACAGAAGTCACTGGATGCCTAGAATAGCTGGTGAGAGCATTGTCCAATTACCAATGAAACAAGTCACCAACAGAACGCAAATCCTTCTTCCAGTCACTTACCATGATTTATGATGAGCTGGGCAACCGGAGAATCTGAGCTTTCTATAAACCCCTGAACAGCATCAGGACCTTGATAATCCTTGCCAGTGACTATAGTGGTAAGCATGTTGATCTGGTCCTGTAATGGGCCTGCTTCCTTGATGTGAATCACCTCAGTTGCATTCAGCACATCCACTTCTCTGAGGTGAGTCAGCATCTTCTCCAGGAAGGAGGGGGTAATAAAACTTTGTAGCTGGTTTTGGTGTTTCTGGATCCAACCTACATCTAAACCAACAGATTAAACAAGTTAAATAAAATAACAATACTGATGTAAAAAACTTAACACTTAATGCCTCACAAGTAGAAAAAATGTATTTTTTTTCATCTGTCAATCACAGATTCTTGCAATAAGAAACAGTTATCAAGAAAAATATGTCCAGAAAGAAAAGTACATGGTAAACATTTTTATAATATCATGTGATCATTGTTATCTTTAAGCATTTCACACAGTGTTGTTGCAGCATTTACCTCGAAACCTGCTGTGCTTAACAGTGCTTAACTTAACAGCACTTTGGTTTCCTTTAAAATTGATTTCTTTTGCTGCACAACAGCCCCAACATGATGCAGTACCAGTTGCCACTGACAGAAATTATATATACATATATATATATATATATACATATATATATATATACATATATATATATATATATATATATATATATACACACACACACACACACACAACAACACGGGTTGCCCCAAAGTATTTTTAAAACAGTCAAATCTAAATTTGTACTTTTGTCAAGCAAGTCTTTTCCATTGCTCCATGTAAACAACCCTGCTTTTGTGCCGTTGCTGCCCAGTGACATACTACTGCAGTCTTAATTTTACAAAAACAGATTAACAGAAGAAGCCCTTTGAAATAGCTGTCCTTTCTCTGAGAGACAGAAACAAAATGGCTTCATTTTCTTATTTTTATTGTTCTTAATTAGCTATCATGGTTTAAATGTATAAAGTTATGAATGTGGACACCCTGACTTTTACATAAGCTACTTAAATTTCTTTTTGTAAATAGGAAAAATGGACAAAAAGAACAAAGCAGCAAACAAAAGAAAAAGCTGTTGGGGTTTATTATATATTTTTAGAACAACCGGCCATTTTAATACTAGCTAGCAGGAAGAATGTGTATATTTCTTCTCACTATATAATACATTTACATTCTTCATAAAAATGTGACTGAAATGAAGTGGGCAACTGACAATAATAAGAAACTCCCTCAGTATGTCTCCTTGTCTGAAATTTTTCCCACTTTGTTTGCATTACCATTAATGACATTTGCCCTATCTCATTGTCACAATGAAATGTTATTTCCTTCATTAACAATCATTAATATTCCAATACACCACTCTTTCTGTTGTAACTTGAAGGGGAGCATCAAGGACTATGGGAAACAGACACAATGAGGACACTGAGGTTCTTACCCTCTGCCTGTGGTTGAGAAGAGGCAGAGCAGGATGCAGACTGCAGATCCACATAGCAGTCAGCCTGCCATGTGATGTGCTTGCTTCGGTCCAGGATAGAATCGTAATGTTGCCTCCTCTCCATGAGAAAGTTTGATCATTTAAGCCCTTGATTTTCTACAAACAGAAAAAGCATTGCATATACAATATAAGTTATATGTAATATGCACGGGTGACAGGAAGCAGCTGTGTTTTCCACAAACAGCTTCCTATTTTCAGTAGAAATCGTCAAATGGTATTATTGTGTATTATTGTCTCTATAATATTATTTATGCTGCTTTCTGCATCAGTGAAAACAAACATAAAAAAAACTTTGTTCAGAAAACTTTGCCATCTATTTTAAATTCAAGAAATATGGCTGAATAAACATATGGCAAATTAACTTCCAGAACACAGATGATATTTTATTTTTTAATTTAGTAGACATGATAAGTATAGGCAACCTGCTGCACTGCTCAGTACTTTGCTTCCAGCCATCTGCTTTTGTAAGGATATCTTATATGGCTTTAAGGGCCTTGTTTTGCACAAATATCAGGAAGTGCTAGTTTAACTTGATGAACTGTACAAAGTAACACAAAGCAAAGTAAGTATAGTTTGACACTGGAAAGCTGATTTAGATATATGTTTTTGTTTCTTTGACAAGGGTATTTTTTCAAAATTGGATGGTTTTTACCTTTTTTGTGACATGTTTGTCACTTCAGTCTTCCTCAGAAACACTTCTGAACTTTCTAGAAATGCTCTTTGTCTGGAGAAAAAGAAACAATATATCTAAATAGTCAGAGACATAATGAACTTAATCATGCTACTATGTGGAAAACTGACGTTGGAACATTTCTTACGACTTTTTGACCAGGGTTCTTGCTCCGTCATGACAGAAAACTGTTTATCGGTTACAACAGAGAGCTTTATAGGCTATAATTTTCTCCTTTGGCCTTTATTTATCTTAACTAGTTAGATCTGTGAACAAATCTCAAATAAAAGAAGTGCTTTTATTTACACTGTTTGTTCATTCATAATGCGTCGGCTTCCCTTGTTAGGCAGATGGCAACTTTGTGCTTTGGCTTCATTTATCTCATTTCCTCACGATCTAGTTGTAAAATTAAGGAAAAGGTAAACATTTGCTGTTAGATCCAATTAACAGTCTTATATACAAGAACAACTGCATATTAAGTCGTGCTGCATAGATGAACCAACGCTATTTATAAGGACTCCAGACCTAATTAAACTATTTCACACTCATATAAGCCACACACATGAAGAGATGTCTTTAGTTGATTTTTTTTTCTTTACCAAGCTGTGACAGTTATTCTGAAAAAGCAGGCGTTGTAAGTGTCACTTTATTTTATCAGCTTTCACACACACTAAACCAGGAATCATCAACTCAGGTCCTCAAGGGCCGGTGTCCTGCATTTATTGGATGTTTCCTTGCAGTAACACACTTCAGTCAAACGAATGAATCAATAATCGACTTAGGCAGACTGAAACAAAAAGCTGTTGCAAATTTATTCTATTTGACATTGAATACCTGCAGAACACCAGCCTCCGAGGACCGGAGTTGGTCATCCCTACACTAACTCTTGATAGCCAAGACAGGTTGATGAAGTCCTTCTAACAATGTTTTAGCACTATTCTACAGGTTTCATCACATCAATCATCTTCATTCACTTTATCATTACACCACTCTGACAGTTTACTAAGCAACAAAACATTGGTCATTCCCAGTTAGTTTACATCCAAGACTGTTAAGAGAACAAATGACTTTTAAAACCTCTTACAGAATAATTACATTCACACACTGTAAGGGAGAAAAACACTATGTGAGGCTATATAATAAAGAAACCGGATTCTCTTTTGTTTCTATGGTTATGCTTTCTTAAAATAAAACACAGCTGTAGCATTTCTGTGAAATTTACAAGAAATGAAGCTTAAAAGGAGTTATCGTATGTTCACAGAACCTAGCTGTAAATAGTTCCATTTTTTATTTATTTTTTTTACTTCTTCGAGGTTTCACTGACATGAATGTGAGACTATAAACACTTTGCTGTGTGGTTAGTTACTCATCACGCAACAAGACCTCAGACATGCAAGAGGCAGCTTGTCAGCTTCCGTTGTCAAGAGTTAAAAATCAACACGACTTCATAACTTAGTTACAATACATCGCAACTGCATCTGGGTGTGCCCCAGAAAGTATAAAGAAGACTGTAGAATTCACAAATACCAGCAGCAAAAAATCATAATTTTGAGAGAGAATGGCAGGATTACAGTACAAAAATAAAATGTGAAGGCAAACTAATATGAGCAATAGAAGATTTCTTATAACTCACCATGAGATTCTTGAAGTTGTTTATTGGTGTCCAAAGATGGAAAATGCTGAAAGTACAGATACTTTTTATGGTAATTCCATCACTCTCTTGAAGTCTAAATTCTAAGTGGAAGACCCCACTAATGAGTCAAACCCTTCGGTAGGCTTGTGAACAAATGAAGCACACCTCCAAATGTAGTGAGCAGAGCACTAGTTTCATGCAGCAGCAGCACCTTCCTGTGCATCTTATCGGTCTTCCTGTGCTGTGGTTTGCAGGTTGAACAGAGCGAAGAAAGACAGAGAGGGGGGGAAAAAAAAGTATGCTGTGTACTTGTGTAGGCCATGTGACATCCTCCTCAACCAAAATGACCAAGCTGAAGTCTGCATGTTGGAGAAAGGCGTTTAACTGTGAAGTCAGTGTCAAACCACAGACGTGTGCTAAGATGACAGATACCAAAGTTCACTAAAGATTAATTTAAATAGTACACCTAAATATTCACCAGCACAATAGCATAACCCCAACTGCACTTCTCCGTGCAGGAGGGGTTGAAATATTCTCATACTTCTAAACAAACTCACATCCATATTAGGCAGTGCAGTGACAAAGCAAGTGGGAAAACATTGCTAAACATCTGTGCAAGTACTTATTTCACTGTGTGCATGACAGTGAAAATTTAAGACAAGTTTTTCATTCGACTTGTGGAGATAATGCAGTCTTTCTTCCTTCCAGTGCTTCTTGCAAAATTGTCAGTGTATAAGTTCTCTGTGGCAGACAGTGAAAGTTTACTGTAAATGCTTTAAGGTGTAAAAGAATAAAACCTGCAAGTTCCTGTTTCTTTTTGTCATTTTAATACTGATGATGTAACTCAGCACATAAGGTAAAAGAGAAAAAACTGACTGTCAACAGGAAGTATCATATTAAGTTATGTTTATCCAAAAAAGACCAAACACATTGTAAAACTTTTCTGCAGTTCATTCAAGAGTCAGCACATTTGCACGTCAGAGTAGAATTGGTCACACTGAGCTTAAATTTCCTAATCATGACTTTTCTTTTTCTAACTTTTTACAATGTCTAACACAAAATCGGAAAATATACATATTAAAATACATTTCATAATCATCCCTTAAAATAAATCAAATGGAAAACTCTTCAACAGAAAACACAAAAATAGGCTTCATTTGCCAAAAATTGTCTGCTTTTACATTAAAAATATTTTTTTTAGATGAAAGCAGCAGCAGCACTGCTGTCTATCTGATTTCAGAGTCTGATTGGCATAGCGGTATGAAGAAATGTCTCATCTCAGAGTTCATCACACAAAGAAACAGTAATTCTGTGCAACTCAGATGAAAAAAAAATTAAAAAATTGGATGCACAGTCCATGTAATGAGTGAGGATCAGCTGACAGAGTATGACACAGGTGAAAGGCACACAAAATGTGAAACATAATAGCTCTGAATACAAAGCAATCTTTTACCTCCAAAAACAATCACTCATATGAGAAATTACTTCAGTGTCCCACATCCCTTTCTTCTAATTTACAGTCAGGACAATGTAAACACTTTGCTTTAAGCAAGCACACAAAAGTGGTTAAAAAGAACACAAGTTAGAGACATTCACATTTAAAGGGACAACCGAGCCCTTTGTGTGACTACAGCCTAAAATGGACAAACACAAGTTGCAGGACTCACTTTGAAGGATAAATGTGATCAAAAGAATGACCATCTTAATGGGTTTTACATTGAAACAGTGCAGTGCAAGTGGACCTTCCTGCATAACTCAAAAGCATAGCTGATTAAGGTAATCAAATTCAAAGGCTTTATCCACAGTAACATAAAAAAGTCTGCAAAAATGAGCATTAGGGACTCAAGTATTTAGAAGAACAAACAAGCAAAAAAAAAAAAAAAAGATCCCTTACATCTTCTTTTCCAGAACAGGTAGTAACCAGCACTGTTCACAGGCAGAGGCGTTCCCTTCATTCTTGGTAAAATCTTTTATCATCTGAGGAGTCCAGATTTTATGCCACTGGAGCCATAACACATGTCACAATGCATCCAACAGCACCGTCACACACATTTCCGAGTATTTTTTTCCCCATCAGTGATCTTCTGAAGACACAAAGAAGGACACTTCCGGTGGCGTTCATGCCAGAGCAGCTCTGCAATCAGCAATGTACATGTCAAACAAACCTTTGATTATCCCAGTCTCTTGCTCGCTCAACTGAATTTGCCCATGCACACACACACGCACACACACACAAACACACAAGCACACATACATAAACACACAAGCACACATACATACACATGAGCTTCCAGATGGAAACATGTTGATTACAGATCAGACAGTCCTTCTGCATGTTCACTCAGCTCCATGGTGGAGTAGTCCAGAGGACGTCTGGGAATGCAAACAACATGAAAAGAAACACACAAACATACTTTTAAAACCTTCATAATGGCAATTGCGCAATTGTGCCTCCGTTTCTAAAACATCAGCCCAGCAGGGAATTCACCATCATACTTTTAAACTCTGTTATTAATCTTTATGTTGTCCATATAGTTTCTCAAACACTGACCTCTTACCATTACACAGGTGTTACCCTTAAATTCTGCGCTTTGGTGTATAAAAACGAACCATGTCGTATATTTAGAAAGTCTAAAAAATATGACAGAAGCATGGATGTTTTAGCTTCAAATCCACCATGATGTTTGCTAATTTTGTGATAGACGTGTCATATTCATGCAATTATCCCACTGAGTAAACATGAAGGACCATAGACTTTAGGTGCAATTGTGTATTTAAAAAAAGTGTGGACAGAGTGAGAAAAAAGGGACCTTATTGATTGTTGGACTTACTTTCACTTTTATTTTACTGCAGACAGTATTAACGTAGTTATGCTATGTAAAATATATGTTATGTTCTGTTGATATCTTATTAATGGGGGGGGGGGGCAGCGCAGGTAATTCAAATCATTCTCTTCTTCAGCCATAACTCCACTAAATGCAGAAAATGGTTTTGCATTGTCTTGTTGGACAAAGGTGGGTTGCTTTGAAATTTCAGTCAGCGCATTTACATGATGTACTAATGAAACAAGTGTTAGAGCTAAAAAGGCATGGATGACTTGCTTGTGTTCATATATTGTTTCTGTTGCTTCTGATGGCAACAGGTCAAACTGTGACAAAAACAAGCCTAATGAGATTAGCTGACAACTTGCAGCCACATAAAGCATTTCTAGACTTTCTCACAAAAATAACACCCCGATTTTTTGCCACAATGTAATCTGACAAAGTCACCATTTGAGCAACTTTAAGGCAAAGTCTGCGCAGTGAATTCAGCTGTACTTAACTTTGCAATAATCTTTTGCACTGCAAACTACAAGCTGAATAACTTTATTTCCGTTGGGTGCACGTACACACGAGTTCAGTTCATTAACCAGGTCAGGCTATAACCATAACAGGACTCATTTGTGTTGAATTTATGGTGAACAGAAAAGTAAAAAAACTTTGCCAAGAGGACTGAAACAACCTAATATTATTAGGAAGCATCGATTTGGGATTTATTTGATGGTGATCCTCCTTGGTGATCCATCAAATGATCTTTACTGCAACTGTCTTTAGTTGTTGCTTGTTTGTGAGGCTATTTTTTTTCCAGCCAAAGGGTGCTTTTTGGCACGTTCATTGAGACTTCCTTTTATTGCATGTTGTAGGGTCACAGTAACATGTCACAAATATAAATACCTGCTCAATTAATGATGGATTAATGAGAAAAATTCCATGAAGTCCATGAAATAGCCTTGATGTTGACCTTTAATTACTATTGGTGCTATCAAAAAAGGTAGCACTATACTGAAGAGTTGTAATTTCTAAACCTCTCCAGTAGTTTGGGTGTGAATATCTACAAATTAAAGCAGAGAATCTGCACTTTAACCCTACATTGATCAGATAAATGTATACTGAATACGTTTTGGTAAACAGGTAAACAAAAGTTGTGTCCAAATAAGACCTGACAATAAAAATGTTCTTAGATTAATTACATTTACAATAAAACAAAATATTAATTAGAGCACCTATGTTAGATGTGTTTTACTTAGTTTTTTTTTTTTTTTATTTCAAAGCATTCCAATTTGGCATTGTAAATGATGGACATATCGACACACAATTATATTCTACTATAATGGTGCAAAGAGATTATTGGAAACCAGATCAGTTAGCATATTGACTACAAAAGAGAACATAAGTGCTCACCTCCTTCTATAGAAGAACGTGAACAGAGCAGCTCCAAGTGCGAGCAGCAGGAACACCGCCACTACCAGTCCAATCTGTAACCCCAGGGCTGAAGCTAGGAGAGGTTAAACAGACAGGATTACATTTTAGTCATTTAAACAAAACTGTGATGCAGGCACCAATTGGTGGATTCGTTCTTTGCTGCAACAATATTTTTTTGCCATCTTTTATTCATGTAACCTTTTTTTCCCCCCAAAAACAGAACATATTTTCATTACAGCCAAGCCTTCTTGGTGATAAATCTTTTACTGTTGGGAAATCTTTTGATTTTGTTTTTAAAACAGTCAATCAATCAATCATTTTCTGAACTGCTTGTTCCAATTAAGGGTCACTGGGAAACTGGAGACTACCCCAGCAATCATTGGACAGGTCGCCTGTCCATCACAGGGCCAACACAGTGAGACAAACAACTATTCACACCTCACACTCACTCAGAGTAACCAATTAACATGCATGTCTTTGGATGGTAGGGAACCCACGCATACACAGGGAAAACATGCAAACTCCACACAAAAAGGCCACCGTCCAAGCCCTCCCACCTCAGCAGAGGCTCCATCCAGCAACCCTCTTGCTGTGAGGCCAAAGTGCTAACCACCATGCCACCATGCATAGAAATAGTAGTTACGGTTGCAGGCAGGCCATTCCACCTGCTACGGTCCCAAATTCAGGAGGCAGGCCCTTCAAGGGTGAGTGTTGTCATCTTGAAGGACAGAGTTCAGTCCCAGACTGTGAAAAAAAATTAAGATTTCCTCTGGTTGCAGAATCTCATCTCAACACATCTCTGCATTGATGATGCAGATAATAAAGACAAGCTCTGTTTTTCCAGTGAGGAGATGCCAACCCACACTACTCCACTGACTCCAACAAAACCTATAACAGCAGCAAACAACATAGTATCATCTGCATCTTCTCCACATTTTGACCCATTTATCATGGTCCATGCTCACAAGTACTGCTGATCAAGTACAAATACAGCATCCATTCATAAGCATCTGGGGAACCCCTGAACAAGAGTCAACCGCACAATGAACAGGCAGAGAAAATTTGGCACGTTGTTCATGGCTGCAGCCAACACACTGCTGCTCATCCCGCAAATGCATTTTCCTTACAAATTTGGAACCCAACAGGCCTCACAACAGTTTAAGATTTATTTCCAAGGAGAGTGATAATAACACAGAACTAATCCAGCAAACTCAAATTTCTTTTCACTAGGTGTTAAGTTTATAAACTGCACATCATGAGTAGCTTTTCAACAAGAGAAATAGCTTACTGAATTATCCTATGTGGATTAACCGAACAAGCTACATATCACGTTCTGCAGCAATAAGGCTCTGTTTCAGCCAATTCCATTGTGTAAAGTGAATGCAAGCAAACTCTGGGGGATACAAAGTAGCACAATGTGCTTCTGCTCAAGAAATGAAAGGTCAGTTATATAAAAAGCATGCTCAGGCTGGGGGATTCGATCGAAGTCATGATTTGATGCAATCAGCTGGTTTCTATTACAGGCTATGTATGAATTGGCTTGAAATGACCTGTCTGTAAAGTGCCCTGTGACAACATTGTTTTGAAGTGGCGCTATACAAATAAAGTTGAATTGAACTGAAGCAGTTTTTTTTTTTTTTTTGTTAAATTATGGCAAATTAGCAATAAAATGCAAGTGGTCTTTTTTTGTGCAATAAGGAAAGGTAAAGACATGCTTTTCTTTAAAACTTACAAGTTGTCATTGTCATCTTTATACATCTTTTCAAATTTAATATTTGTCTTGACAACTTTTACGGTTTTTTGTGGTTTCAGTATATATAAAGCCAATTTGGCTAGGTGCGTGCGTCAAAACGTCTGCAAAATGCATGCTGCAAGCGTGCACATCAACGCGCACACAGTATGTTATGACATGTTTCAAGTGCACACCCCGAAGACACCCAGAGGCACGCACACGGCAAAATTGGCTCTCCATATCTGTAGTGCCAGAACTCAATATTCCATGCATCCAGAAGGATGAGCCAAAATGCTCCAAAACGCTGGCCGTACGGGCTTTCTGCAATGGCTGGCAGCCAACGAGTTAAAAGGATAAAAATAAGTAAAAAACAGAAAACCAGGCTTTTCTTTGGGCAGTTTGCATACGTCACAGACAGGCAGCAAAGCGGAGGCTTCCTTTTTATAAGCAGCAAAGTTTAGTTTCACAGCTTGTAAATTTATATTAAGTTGTTTGCAGCAATAAGCTGAAAAAGGCATTTGACAAAAGCTTTGCTGCAGAGTTGGAGATATGCAGCCTGCTGCTGCAGCTCTTCCAACAACTCATTTTGTGTATTTCTTGTCTGACATCTGAAAATGTTCAGCATAAAGCAGAATGCTGAAAGTAAAAGTACAGTGGACAGCCTCTATCATGCACAGCTGTCTTTGACTTGACCCATTTTACTTGAAAAGGCGCCAGTTTTCTTTAAGGGTTCTTTGGTCAGTATAAGGTAATGGCGGCTTGCACATCAAGCCTTGCAAGCCTAAAATCTTGAATTTTTTGCTGCTTTGAATCACTGACTGAAGCAAACACTGGCTGAACATCAGCGTGGCTTATTTGTGTCCGTTTCTTTAGAGGAACTATACCTGATTTCATTTTAATCTCATTCAGAAAAAATGCTTTTACACAATATATAATGGAGTAAAATAGGTCTTTTCAAAAAAATACTCATTGATTGTGCATATGTATGAGTCCAGGCTGCTAATACCAGGGATCTTCAATCTTGGTCCTTGAGAGCTGGTGTTCTGCAGGTTTTTCAAGTGTTCCTGCTGGACAACACCGGACACATACTCAGGCAAGCTCTGCACATGTCTGCATACACAAAGTTTTGAAGTGTGGGAGCAGGGACACTTGGAGGACACTGGTCCTCAAGGATTAGGACTGAGGATCCCTGTTCTAAACTTTCTGTGAAGGTTTTTCTCCACCAGTTGTTAAACAAGAGGTTGCAAAAAAGCTTCGATTCAGCTCTTCAGAAACTTACAGGTCCCGTCATGGAGACTCTGTCCATTTTTTTAAATATATAGTCTATGAATGATACTGAATAAGATACAACATTTTGTAAGCATTTAACAGCTCCGTTGTGCTGCTAAGCCCCTAACCTGTGCCTGTGTAGCGGTCAGTCGAGGGATGCGAACAGGCGTCTGCCTGAGCAGGAGAAGGATTCATGTGTGACGTCTTGATGATGAGGGCCTTCTGGTAGTCTGACAGTGCGTGGATGTTCCCCCACACTCGCAGCCACCCAGACATGCAAGAAAAGTTGGCTCCTTGCACGGCAAGATACAAACACACATTTCAAATAAAACATCAAGGACGTCTTGTCACTTAGCTCAAATAAAATCTGTAAAATGCCAACTGAATAAAGGCCATTTACAACAGAACAGCACAAGTTATGAAGGTTGTAGACGAACATAAAGGACCGAATATGTGAAAAGAGAAAACAATTTGTGAGATGCTTTGTAAGCAGTTTATTTCTCACTGGGAAGGTAAGTTTCTGCTGTGTTAAGTGTGGGGTTGCTATGGCATCTCCTTCCAGTCACAGGCATCTGCTACGTTACTACACTGGAATAAAACTACTACAGGAAATCAGAGCTGTTTATTGAAGATGCTAATATGAAATGTGATCTGGATTGAGATAATAATGATGCTCTCCTAGGAGCAATGCCAGAGTTTTTTTTTTTTTGTCTTCCTTTAATAAAATCAAACAAATAAATCATTAAAAATAACTGAAAGCATCTCACCTTGCAGGTACAGAGCAGAAATGCCACAGTGACACTTCTGCTCCAAGTAGTCGGCCGCCTCATATACTTTCTTTGCAGAAATTAGATCGTTGCAGTCTGAAATGAACAAAAGTGACTTAGAAACAAAAGTAGCTTTGTTGATGAGTTACAGCATTTCTCATATTTCTCAATGAACAAAATAAACATTCCTTCTATTTCAAAACAGACAAAAATACAAAAATCCTTCAAATTAATTTTGAGAAGTTTCTTTGGAGGTGAATAACTACAAAAATATAAGTACATATCTACATGAATAACTGCAAAACGTTTTAATAGAGCATTTTATACCAGCTTGCTTTACAGAGAGGTTAACACTGAAGACCAAAATCCTACTAATGTAATTAAATGTCAAGTGTTCTTCAAACTTAGCAGAGCAAGCACATTGGTGCCATTAGCAATGTAAATATTTAATCTGTCTGCAACAGGCTTAAAGGGTGGAATCCAGCTGAAAAAGACATGAAACTGACATTTGAAAGTTGAAGTTGCTCAAAGAGATGACATAATCTCTTTTTAATCTAATGATTTATTCCAGCAGCCATTAGACTATATTATTACTTAATTTAATCTATTTATAATTTCATTTCATTTATTTTTTTTAACAGTTTTTTGGTGAAAAAAGGAACTGTTGGAACACCCAGAATTTCCCCCCTTGGGGATGAATAAAGTGTTTATCCATCTATCCATCCATCCATGTATCTAATCTGTAGTTGATAATGCAGAGATTTAAAATCAATGTACTTTAGCTGGTCACCTCTCATATATGCCTACAAAGAAAGAGTGACACAGAGTGAGAAATATATTTGTAACAGCTAGGTGTCACATGAGTGAAGGGATTTAAGATTCAGTCTTTTCTAAAGTACTTACACTTAAAAACCATCATCCAGATCATTTGTTTTTGCACAGTAAATTGTTACCCTTTAAGAGGAAGAAACATGACTTCTTTTTGGTCTGTGAAGATGTATTTCACTTGACAACCGCTCAAATGACATACTTCTAAACAAGAAACTTGGATGAAAGGCAAAGAAAGGGTCAAAACAAAAATAAATATCCATTACATTTACTTTCAGTACTTACAAGTAAATACGTCCATGTAGAACTCTTATGTGAAAATAAGCAGCTTCATGCATCTGTCCTTACATTCTCCCTTAAGCTTATGTTCTTTTTATACAATAAATAAAACATTTCAAGTTCTAATGATTTTAGGTTAGTAAATGATACTCAAGAGATGATACTACCTGACTGCTCTTGCAAGCAAAAGTCAATCTGACTTGAGAAGGCTGAACTTGGACACAGGTTGGTGCTGTAAGGAGTGGGAGATGAGCTTGTCCAGGAAGAGGGGCTCCTGATGTCACAGCATGCACATCGACTCAGTGAGACAGGACCGGCTTCCACTGACCTGCACCCACAGACCATACAGCGGCACGCATCAATAAACACACAACTATTGATAGTAAAATATTCATACACTACTCACAAGTATTCATATTTGGCTTGTTGAATGATGTCAGAATGAGCTTAAAATGTACTGCAAGGTTTATAGGTGAACTTAAATGGACTTTATCTAAACTTACAAAAGCAGGAGTAAAACTAATAAATGTTTTAATACTAATTATACAAAATGCTGTTCTGTGGCAAGGTGATTAATAGCAAAAAAAACAACAACATAACAAAACAAAACATAAACAAACAAAAAAAACAGCATCTGATCCATAAATCTTACATTAAATGTTCTTATTCAGTTGCAGCTTGTGTCTAAACAGTCCTCATCATCATCCTGTTCACATTTAGACATCAGATTTTGTTTCAGTAAATTGTCTATGAATCAGACAGCCACAGCAATAAACATGAGTCAAACACTGTGTGAACATCTGCAATGTGCCTACTAAACAGCCCTGACCTGTCGGGGCATGTCAATGTGTTGCCAGGTGGGGCATCTGGATCAGTCATGTTTTTAAAAAAATTTCCCACAGATGCTTGATTACTTGAGAGCTGGGGAATTCAGAAGCAAATTTCACACCTTTAACTCCTTAAAATGTCCCTCAAACACTGTGTTCAGACCAAATGGAAAGGGAAAACTTTTGAATGGGGTGCATTATCCAGCAATCACATGCACTGTATGCACCTTCAGTGATGACAAATCTCTGTGTAGTCTGCAGCTATGCACCCTCGTATCCTGCAAGCTACCGCTCATTGTATTTTAAAAGTTTTCTACTTTTAGCTGAGGAGCAGTTTGTGGTTCTTCCATACAGACCAAGCTTCATATCACCGACACATCACTGAATATTGGGTACTCGTGTGCTCTAATTAGATCATCAGTTATACTTATTTTTTGGACACTTGGGCCACATAACCCTTTTATCCAGTTTGACCAAGACTTTCACTTGTTTTTATATTCCCGGTTCATCGACTTAAAAAAATATAACTACCGTTGTCCTCAATTTCATCCCCTTTCATCAAGGAAAAGGCTGAATTTGCAACAGTCACTCAAATAACTGGAGACTAAAAAAAAGGAATAACTAAAAAATTTGCTAAATTATAATTTAGTGATGTAAGACACTGTTTTTTCATTTAATTTAGTCGAAGAAAAAAAAAGAAAAACAAAAAATTGGTCCTGGAGAAATTACAGCACTTTTCTGATGAACAATGGGACAAATTACCTGGCAACATGTACAGAAGTCTGATTAAGAGGTACAGAAAACACCTGACTGTAGTAGAAACATGAAAGGATTGTTCAACAATAAAAATTAGTTTATGACTTTTGTGAAATTTGTCATTATTACTTTAGTCAATTTCAGCGTATTTCACAGGCAGCTCTTTTTCCTTCATTTAAGGGAGGCTATGAATAAATTTGAGGATGACTGTATGTATTTATTACCTGACACATCAAACCCATTTGGAAATGCTAAAGTAGCTAGATGCAATCTTTGCGATATATTATAGACGTAGCTTAGCGGCATATGTCAGCATCAGACTATAAACCAGGAGAGAAGCTCACTGAAAGTTCATGTGTGCCTCAGTCTGTTTTTACCTGAGAATGGGCATCACTTGACTCCCCCTAGTGGTGGACAGCGAGGAAAGCAGCTTCTGGTTTTCACTAAACAGCAGAACATCTCTGAGGCTGGAGTTGGTCAGAGCAGTGCCAGCTCTACACACACTGAACAGATCGTAGCACAGGACCACTGCTCCTCGTGCTGGCACCGTAGAGCCTTCTGGGAAAGTCTGATCTATCCATGGGAGAGATGGGGTGAAGGAGCATAGAGAGGGTACCGGAGGATGCGTGCACAATAAAAAGAAAATAGAGTCAGGCATAAGGTTTAAGTAGGAGATGGAGAATATTTTGCACAGCAGGAGTTGGGTCATCCCCTCCCCTCACCTGCTCCAGTGACATTTCCAACGATGTAAAACCCATCGCGGTTGAGCAAACCGTTCAAAGGCACTGCAATTACAGCCCCACTGTACTCCTGGTCAAACACGGAGAGTACCAAACCCTGCAGGTCTGTCTTGGGTGGCCCATACAGCTCCACAAAGGCCCTCTGCTGGCTGTGATTGGTCCAGTAGCTGCTCACTACCTCGCTGATGACGACATCCTCAGGGGCAGGAGAAGGGCGAGGGCAACTGTTTTCCCTCAGAGGAGTGGGCGGAGCCACCTACAACGACCATTACAAGTCTTTTCTAGTACAGAATTAACTGATGAGATCATTTTCAAGTTAACCAGAGGGACTTTCATGCACTTGTGAAGAGTTTTACACTGTAGCATGCAGGTAAAGCAATAAGCAGATATGTCTGTGACAGCTCAATATTACAATTACAGCTGTGATAGCATAGGTATGATTCAGATCAGAGTTCAAAATGAATTACTCATCAGAAATCATTGCTTCCTTTTCTGAACATGCCCTCTTCCCCTTTACTCACAGAAAAAGCAGACAGGTCATATGGGTACAGGCCTCTACAGCGGCTGAGCGATTCATCCCCAGGCTGAACATCTGGATCTTCCAGTAATGGCAGCTGTCCTGGAGTCAAAGCTTTACTCAGCTCCTTTGCCTCCTTATCTGATCCCCTCTGCCGGTACACCACTGCATCCAGCAGGCCTTTAGTAGGGATCCCCTTCTGGGTAGCTGATGGTGGGCCGAAAGGGCTGCGATAGAGCGCCACAGCATCTGGACCATTCTGGATGGTGTTGGGAGGCAGGCGGAGTGAAGGAGCTGGCACCAACCTGTCACTGCCCAGTAGAAAATAACCTTTGGCAGTGGTGAAGTGTCCACTCAGGCTGATTTCCCTGTAAGGTTTGTTGTTGTGTGCACTAAACAGCAGAATCCAGATGCCCTGCAGGGAGACTCTGCGACCTGATGGGTGCCAGAGCTCGATGTACTCGCCATCCTCAGCAGCACCGGGTGTATCAGTGTTCAGCTCATTGATCAGGAAGTCGCTATTTCCCCAAGGTGGGAGGTGAGGTGGCGAATCTGTACCGCCTGGAATCACTGAAGCATAATGAAAAGAATTCACTGAGTCAAGAGCTCCAACACTGTGCAATAAGAAATGTAAAATGATGAAATATTAAAACTGCAATAATTTGCAATCTCTTACAAGTTTGAGTGATATCAACTGTTTCCCAGTTTATCAGACTGAATATCAAACTTTCAATATGCAATTCATTACACAATGTAATCAAGTCTTTCATATTTTATGTATTAAAGGCCTGAAACTTAAAGCCGCATTTATCATTTGCTTGATAGATTATAATAAGAAATCAAAAAGACTGAACTGTATTCAAATAGCCCCATGTTTACGTTGCTCATTCTAACAAGTTGATCATCTTTGCTGATGACAAGAAGTGGTCTAATTACCAGAAATAATGAGAGACAATTTGGCTGCAGAACACTAAATACCAGTATTACTAGCTGACTGCAGATTTTTGGAGAAGACACACAGTGGACTGCAGTCTTTGTCATTATAGAGATGATCAGCAGCTTAAAAGGAAAACGGCCACAGAAGGAATTTGGTGTAAATAAGATGGAATGAAAGTTTATAGAAAAATGTATTTACTCCGATCAGAACATATCGTGACGTGGTTTCTGCAGTGAAAAACTCCTTCAGGGCAATGCGGTTAGAGAGCAACAACACATTTATCTTCTCTTTTTTTCCACTTGGGTGTAGTGAACATTTCTAACAGGCACCACAGAGAGCTTGTTGGATAGATGCTTGCACAATAAAGCAAGTCTAACATGTTCACGGTATCTTTAGGAGTTCTACCTTAACTAATCCCAATACAGATCTCGCTAAACAGTACTGCTATGCTGGAGTGGCTAACAGTTTGATCAATCAGCCCATGTTGTCACACTATGGATGTGTTTGCATTCAAATAAAAAAAAGACAGACTGGCAACAGATGATCTGAGAAGCAATAGAGCGGCTACAGCCGAAGGAATAAGTAAATGTAAGAGTACAGCAAACAATTTGTGATTGTTATCTCATTAAATGGGTGTTGCAAGTGCTTTCTTGTACCTAACAAGGAACAAAAACAAAAATGAAACCATTCAGTCGATTATTGTAAATTTAAAAGTTCATTCTCTGTCATTTAGACTCAACGCGTCATATATACCACTGAAGCTGTTTTGTTATTTTAACTTATTTTAAGGAGATAGACAAATGTGTGTATAAACATGAATGTACAGATACCATCTGATGCAGGTTGGTGCGTGTGCTCTATTTTAGGTTCATAACGATGAAGATCATGGAAAGTCAGTATTTGAGTTTATTTAGACTTGGAAATGGCCTCTATCTCTCTCTATCAAAGCACTAATGCCCCTTTTTTCTAAGAGAATTGATTGGCTGGGAGGCAGCGCTGTTACATCTTCTGAAGCAGGTTAGATTTTACAGCATAAAATTCCATTATGAAACAAGAAAGTTTAAAGTTAAGCAACTTTATACTAACAATCCAGAGCAGTATCTGAAATTACTTCACCAAAGCAGAAAGCATGCTAGGTCCATGCTCTTCTTTGCTGCCCTACAGGACGTAAACACAGTCAGCAGTGCACAACAAGGACGGATAGCCAGAGGCCCAAATCGTCCAGATCGTGGCATGTTTTCTATGTTTCCATCAGGAAGACTGCAGCCTGAGGGCCAACATGAAGACTCAAAAGGAGCCTCACCCCACAGGCCATCTGGGTGCTCAATGAGAACACTGCTTCAGGCTGCCCTCTACTCCATCCACAAGCACCACAAAAACAGGATAAACAGTTACATAATATTCACTTAGACCAACTCAAAGATATTCTAACAACTACAAGTAAATACTTGCCTTATCAAATATCCTCTTTCCCATTTCACTCCAACAGTTCAAAGACTTCTCAGAGATGAAAGCTGACATGAATTCAGTTTAAACTCTTCACCAGAGACAGGACAACAGACCCGTCAACATAAATGCTGGTCAGTTTTTTTTGTGCGTTTCTGAATGAAAACAGTATATTTTGTCTTTTCTTTTATCAAAAAGCTTTTTGTAAAGGCATCATATCCAAGCCAAATGAGAGCAAGACTGTTTTTAATTGAGATCTGCATAATACCAAAGAGGCTTAGTTAACAATCAGCAACCATTAAGACTTCTTACAACTCATACAAATAAGATTCAAACTTATTTTCCTCATTAGAAAAAGGTAAAAACCCTCCTACATTGTTTATTTATCATGTTTTCTGAAGCTTTCAGTGAAATTATATAAATTTCATAAGGATCACATTTTTTAAGTATAGGATAGATTTTGAGCCAGGAAATATCAGAATTGGAATAAGAAACAAATGATTAAGTTTTGGAAGTGATCCAGATCACCATCTGGATCCAGGAAGTTTTTAACAGATTCTGTAAATTCAGATTTGAATTTATTTATAAAGCTCTTTTCATGTTACAAAACAACACAAAGTGCTTTTCATAGTTGAAAAAACAGTGCATATTACTCCAATTCTTCCTTTCCTCTCTATTTTACCCAAACAATAGCAGTAAATCCTTATATTCTGCCTCTTAACACAAATATAGAAATACTAATCAAATAAAACATAATAAAGATGTATTTTAGTTCAAATATTTTCTTTTCTTGTATATCCCTTTATAGGGCACTCAATGAAATACTTTGGATTAAGAAATTTAACCTTAAAGTGTCCTTCTGGTATGTAACAAGAGCTCAATTCTTTTGTTACATTTTTAAAAAATGATTTGTTTCATTCTGAAAATGAAAGAAAATGAAGTGATAAAAAATAGCCACTTGCCCTATTCTGGTAAAAGAAAGTATCATGAGAGTGTATGGAATGAAATGATTTTTTTAAAAAAACAAACAAACAGAAAAAACCCGATAAGTTTAAAAAACAATCGAGATATGTCTTATGATGAAAAGGAAAAACAACTATAAGAAGTAAAAAATAACAGCATTGATCAAAATGATAGAAATATATGCATTACTTGATAAATTATCAGTTATATTATCTATAAGATAAATATTTTTGTGGAAAAATAAAGATAGAAAATAGAAAATTGAATAGTGTAAAATACTTTATTTCTATTATGTATTATATATGATATTACTGTAATAACTATAATTATGAATGATGATTAACTGTGTAGATGAAAAGCACCAATAATTATAATGATACTAAAAAATAAACAAAGATGACTGAATAAAAAAAGATGAAATGTTATAATGAACCACTACATGAGCCACCCAATCACGGGTCCCCACCACAGCAATAGGACTGCAGTGCAGGACCCCCCTCTAGCCCTCATCACAGGGTGATCGCTGCAACAGCAAAGACTGGGCAGGCAGAGTCCTGTGTAGTGGGTCCCCAAGAGGAAAACTGGAATTAAAAATATTAAGTTAAAAAAATCAAATAAATCAAAATAAAATCAAATATTTTGTTAAAAGCCAATGTAAAAAGGTAGGTTTGAGCTTTTTTTTTTTACTATTTGGAGATGGGGATAATTTTGCCATTAGAGCTTCTAAAACAAATAAAGCTCAGAATCGTGGAAGTCACGAGATGATAATGTAAAATGTTTAATACACTAACAGCTTCTCACAAAAAAAAATCCAAATTTCTTCTATAACTTCAAGACTATTGTAGCCATTTCCTTCAGCTTAATGTCTAAAGGTGTCAAGTATTCTGAATAAGATGTGGCACCTATGCTGACAATGGATATAGATAATGCTCTTACCTTTAAGTATACACAAGAGTGTTTGTTGTAGGGTGATAAATGCATAGGCTGTTGGGCTTTTTGGACTTTTTTCTCAGATTAGTGACCCCAGAGGTCTGAACTCTCTCAGGGCTTCTTGTTCACTTCCATATGACAAATGATAAAGTTCCTTTATTTCAATATAAGCATAAGGACAACCGACTTCTTTCACACATAGTTCTTCATCTTTCATTTCTGTGAAAAGAAATGCTTTAAAAGGGACGGGATCTGCCCCCAGCTTTCACTTCTCAACTGTGCAACACTTGTTTCAGTCACTACACTTTTACTTTGTTGGTTTGATGGTGGAAATCTGTTACTTCTGATGTAAGCATATTTTTGGAGAACAGCAATTAGAAGTGTCTCTGAGTAATACTTTCCCAGGATGATGCAAACTGATTTGTTACTTTATTTTATGTTTTACTGAGTTTCTTCATTTTTTGCACCATTATATTTCTTATCATTGACATGGAAAGAGCCGATAATGGACAAACATTCATTCTTCTTTTTCTTTTCTTTAATGTCTAAATTAAATCTGTCAAATGGAAAGCCAGTCAGTCATAATGGAGTTTAAAAGTACTGAAATACAAAAAATAAATACAAAACTTGCCCAAGAAAAGAGCAAACGGGCCAAAAATAAAAATGTAAATGTAAACAAGACAGCAGCCCAAACTTAAAGCAATAATATGTAGTTTCAGAAGGATTGTGAGGATGATATTGTTTTGAGTTTGATAATGGATGAACTTATATTGATTTATTCAGAGGGTCATGATTTCAGGACCATAATATGTTTTCATTCAATTCTGTGTTAGTTTAGACGTCAAAAGCAGACTTGCTACATGTTCTATGATACTCAAACGGTTACAGATAGAAACTTTTTAATTCACATACAATTTACTGTATCTAGACGAAGCAACAGCAGAACAGTTCAGGAAAGAATATATACATTTGAGGTGCCCTCCACGCAGGGGCAACGGAAAGATTTAAATGGATTTGTTATGCATGAATGACATTCAAAGACTTACCAAAGCTGTGAGGGCAGATCTTTGGCCAGGGGCATTGGTTCGGCTGCCCAGGAGTTTGGGGGGCCTCCCAGAAGATGCCAGGATCTCTGCTCCAAGTAGCGACACCACAGCGGCTGAGATAGAAGCCTCCTTCTCTTAAACTGATGACATGATGAAATCATTAGGAAACAATGGCAATGAAGGGATTTAATTAGTCTTTATATTGTTTTTGTTTTTTTTATCATGATCTTATTTTTAATTATATTTCACATTTCACATTGTTTTATTGTGAGATAAATTTTATGTCCTCTAATCTTTTGTGTAATCTTAGTTTTCAACACTGGTCGGTGCCTGCTGTTTTTAGAGTGCTTCATAAATAAAGTTATGGCTTCCACCATACAGTGATAGGCTAGATAATATATTAGATTCAGCGAGTGCAGGATGGTGCATTTATATTTTACATAGTGAACAAAGAAAAGAGACAAAAAGAAGCTAATTTAGGCAATGATTGATCATAGATTGCCACTATAAGCATATTAGTGTCTGGAAGGTTGATTTAAAGCAACTTCAATGAAGAACAGTCAATATAGGAAATAAAACTGTCGTCATTTGTATGAAAAAGTGTTAAAAAAAAAAAAAAAAAAAAAAGTTGTAGTCAAATTTAAATAGACTTACTTCCAGGTCCTGTGAGCTTCAGCTCTTGCAAATAAGAGACCAATTATGACCACATCTAAACCATGTGAACCAAAGAGGAACTGAAGTGACAAGCTCTCCCCTCCCCCCCATTAAGTAAAATGCACTTAACACGTCCCACGCATCAGAAATAAAAACTATGTCAACCTAAACAAACATGAACCTTATAAATACATGCTTCTATTAGGGTTTGTTAAAGACTCGCCTGTTACTCAGCTGGTATGGCTGCCTGCCGGGGATAAGAGTTTCTGTAAGGTTGGCACTTGGCTTTCTTCCAGGTCCAGCAAACACAAATGCATCTAGAGGCTGAATCTGGCTTAGTGGACTGCCCACTGAGAAGTCCGTAGCTCTGCCACTGTAAATGGCAACAGCACCAGACTCATCTCCTGAGAGAAAAGTTGCAATAGGAACACAACATTTACTGTTAAGTTCAATGATCAAAGTAAAGAAACTAAAAGAAAATCTAAATATAATTCAACATTTAGTTTTAAATGCAGGTAAATGACACAGTTGAGAGCACTGACCTTTCATGAATTTTTTGTCTATGGTCACAGAGATCAATCCGTTTCTGGAGGTGTCCACATCCACACTGACACTGACCTTGTCCGTTTTCCCATCCAGTACAACCAAGGCTAGAGAACCTACAGCTGGAGCCTCGGTCAGCTCCACAAACCCATCCACCTGGCCACCTCCCAGCTTCAGCTCAGTAATCACAGGAGCGGTTGGGGCAGCAGCAGGCGGGGTACAGTTGTTTCGCTGTCCCGGCGAGGGCGAGGACACCTGAAAGCCCCACTGATCTTCAGAGAGCAAGCACCTCTCAATTGACTCATCCCCCTCAAGTGCAGCCTCGTCTTCTATAAAAACTGGCTCCCCAGGGGTCAGGATTTCAGCCAGGAACTCTGCACCTCCAGTGCGACGGGTCATGTAGACAACAGCATCCACCAGCCCGACCGCAGTGACGTTCATCTTCTCACTGTAGCGAGCAGCAGATGAATGATAGAGGACAATAGCATCTGGGCCATTCTGGACAGTATTTGGTGGCAGGAGGATGGCTGGTTTGGGCAACATATCCACTGAACCCACCAGGAAGAACCCTCTATCGTCTGTCGTGTGGCCTTTGAGGTCTAACACCTTGTAGGCTATATTTCCATTACCGTTATAGAACACAAGGGTGTAGCCATCCAGCGGGGCCCGTTTTCCACTGGTGTGATACAACTCCACAAACTCGGTGGTGTCCAGTCTTGGGTTGTCAGCATTTATCTCACTGATGATGAGGCAGGGTTCGCCACCAACTACCGTCACCAAGCAGAGATAGACCGCAGTGGCCAAACTGACCAACATCTTTTGCTGCTTCTTCAAAAGACCCAACAGGAGATCTCCTGCAGAAATAAATAACAATAATAAACACTGGTTGTGTTCTTCTGTAAATGAAAATAACTGGGTGAGACAACTCAAATAGTGCTCTCTTTTTAATCATGCTGTGTAAGACTGTAGAAAAAGGCTTCTCACAGTGATCTAATTTTATCTATAATGCTTGTAGTTCAGATTTATGAGGAAAAACCTCATAATAGGATGAATGAGTCCTCTATGGGTCTATTTTTTGTTCATGGTGGCAATGGGAATGCACGTCCTCTGCATGAGTCATGACATGTTGCGAAACACACAGGCTAACAGATGGAAACTGAAGGAAATCATGACAAGCTTCAGATGTAAAAACTAAAGGCAATTTGGACAAACCGAATCAAATCAACTGGCGCTGTCTGGTTTTGTATATGTAGTTTAGCATAAGTGGATGCAACTGAGAAAAAAAAACCAAAAACCAAAGGTAGTTTCAAAATCTCTAGAAATCCTCCAAGCAGTAATGTTAAGTATGAGATGCATGTAAAAGTAGTCTGCACAACATTCAGTCTTATCAGGAGTAACTCCAGTTCTGCTCCGGAATTATCTCCGTCTTCCACAGTTATTCCAGTCACGGTCGGGCTGCTATGCATGCATCTTTCCGTCGGAAAATAAATAAATAAATAAATAAAAGCTGTCAATCTGCTTTCTTGCACCACACTTAAGGTCCCAAAAGGCGACGCGACTTACCGCGTTTTCTCCGTTCCGGTCGGTCAGATATCTCCTGCTGGACTGTCCAAACTTTTCAGCTGAATGTTAAATCGTCAGCAGCTTGAAATATTACTGCTAAAGTTTGCTTTCTGTCCTTCGCCGCTCCCGTCATTCACAAAGCAGCACTTTCTCTCTCCCCCCCTCGTACTGTGGGCGGTCACTGAGGGGGATGATGCCTTCAAGAAGAGATCCTTTTTTTTTTCCCTCCTTCCTTCTGCGACTCAGTTCCTAATTCCGTCATTCGCAGCTCCAGACAAACCAAAGCAGCGAGATAAACGCGATTTCTCAAGTTAATCAGCTATATTTGACCAATCCTGTTAAATTGTGCCGATTTTTTTGCACTGCAAAATGATATTGGCGAGTTCATCTGAAGTCGCCTTCAAAGACCTGAAGGGGGCCCCTGACCCCACTTTGTGAAGCAGACAAGAGCGGGTTTCAGTAACACTGTAATCCTGATGGAAGCCCCGCCTAGTTTTACACTACAGTCTCCCCACTGGACCCATATGGTGTTCATTTTTAGATGGACGTACTTATTGTTCGGTCCTTTTTTTTTTTTTTTTTTTTTTTCCTTTTTTCTTTTCTCAAATTATTGCAATAAATTTGTAAGGTTTCAAGTCAATGGATAAGCCCTGAAGGTTGTTGTGATATCTGAATGTCCAACTAGGTGCCTTTCCAAGAACAAATCCTAACAAATATTTGGTGTAACCTGATCTGATCTATACTTTGGTAAACACGAGGTGTATGACAAGCCATAGAGGTGCCTATGTGCAAGTGAATGCAACATTTACTGTAAATGTTGGTTTACAGTGATATTACTATATTCTAATTTTAGACATAAGCTTTCTTTTCGTGTCAGACATTTTTCTGTCAGTTCATGTTTCTGTCAAAACATGTAAAATGTAAAACTAATCTATCAGACATATCCATCACATCTAGGATCTGCTCTTTTTCAGCAGAGAGCATCAGACATGAGTTATCTGGTGATACATATCAAGATCCCTACAGAAGATTTTTTTTATTTAAATAGTCCAACCCTTCTGAAAACAATCTGGGAGGATATTAGAAGATGGACTGTTCCACCTATTTAACTACAGGGCAGCGTGGAAGTTATAAAAATTAATATCTTACCTTGATTCTTGTTTGTTATTTCTTTCATGCCTTTGAACTTCCCTCCCCATTGTTATAAAGAAATTAATAGATTACTCACTGGTTTCTTGTGGAGGGATAAGACACAAAGAATAAGTAAGAAATAGAGGTGTTCTACGTGTTTAATCATTTTTTTTTTTTTTTTATCTTATAATGTTAGTTTCCCTTTGGCATGGGTAAACATACATCAATTATAGTGAAGTTTGTAGCTGGAGGTGGTCTGAAAAAACAATTTTATTTGATTGTAGCAAATTTTCTCCTCATCAGCTTTAACTTTTCATCCTAAAATTAAGTATAAATTGGTATTTGTAATCTTGTCAGATAGCCTATTTCCTACAAAATATCAATAGGAGATAAATGCAGCAACAATGTAATGCTTCCGGTATAATACAATCCAATCCAATGCAAGATTATACATAAAGCATGTGAAATGTGTAAGATCTTCACACCTATTTTAATGTTAGACATACATAACTGGAGTAAATGTAAAATTGAGTGTTTAAATTGTGATTTTATTTTTTAAAGAAAAAAAACTCTCCAAGTATTCATGACCCCATGTGACAAAGTATTTGCCCCCTGAACGTAGTAACTGGCTGTGCCACCTGCAGCAGAAAAAACTGCAATCAAGCATCTGCAATAATGGGCAATGACTCTTTCACATCACTGTGGAGGAATTTTGGTTTATTCTTCAGAACTGTTTGAATTCAGCCACATTGGAGGGTTTTTGAGCACTAACTGCCCATTTAAAGTCATACCACAGCATAGAGGTAGATGCTAGTGTGTTTTTGAGTCATTGTTATATTGCATAATCAAATGCGCTTGAGATCACGAACTGATGGCCTACAAGATTTTCTGGTAAATGTCTTTGAGATCATCGAGATGTTTCTTGGCAACTGTGAGATGAGCCTTTGGGATCTTATTGGTCTGTAGTGGTTTTGGCCTTCGAACTTGTGAATGCATTTCTGCCCAGTCTTTTTTAAAATTTTTTATTGTTGAATCATGAACACTGACCTTAACTGAGGCAAGTGAGGCCTGCAGTTCTTTAGGTGTTATTCTGGGTTCTTTTGTAACCCCCTGATTCAGTTGTCCTGGTGCTCTTGGAGTAATTTTGAAACCTTCTAGAAAGGTTTGCCACTGTTCCCAGTTTTCTCCATTTGTGGACAATGGCTCTGACTGGTTCACTGAAGTCCTAAAACCTTAAAAAATTACTTTGTAACTATTTTAAGACGTTACGATTTCAGTCACTTTGTTTCACATTTGTTCTTGAATTTCTTTGGATTACAGCATGGTGTCTTTTATTCTAGATCTCACAGCCTATTACTTTATCATGTTGATCAATATGGGTTTGAAAAGCTTTTTTCCTTGAAAAATAAAATCACCATTTAAAAATAGCATTTTGTATGTATTCAGGTTATGTTTATATAACTTTTAAATTTGTGTGATGATCTGACACATTTAAATGTGAAAAATTAGCAAAGTAGTAAGAGATCAGGAAAGGGGCTAAATACTTTTTTTTACAGCATTGTATATCACACTATACAAAGTACACAAAATGGATCACTCTATTTTTCCATTGTGTTGGCATGGCTGAGGGAAGGCAGAAACACATATTCATTTTGGCAGTGCCCATCACTGAGGAGGTTTTGGAAAGAAGTTATTCTGTTATTGGCATTTATTTTAAATATAGAATTACTTGAATGGTCTTTGGTATGTCTCTGGGGAAAAATGTAGGATCAACAAATTCGCAGCACATCATTTCTTTACCCTTTCTATCTATAAAACAAGTTATTTTGATGAAGTAGATAAATAGATAAGCTGAATTCTATATACATATTTGAACATATGTATACATTTGAGTTCCTTGTTTGTACTCAATGGTGTTAAGACTTTTCGTTTGCATGGTTCTGACAGTTTCTTTCTCTTTACAGGACAGATTTACAGTAATAATTTCTTTTAATGATAAAGTTTTTTTTTTAAATTGAATAAAAATAGATAAATAAAATGCAAAAAAATTATTTCAAGGTCAAGTTTATTTATATAACCCATTTCTTGCAACAACAGCCATCCAAAATGTTGAATAATAAAACAACAGTCCACAAATTTGAAATTGAACACTGCTCAGTAAAAATAAATAAAATCTAGTATTAAAAAACTAGAATAAAAGTAAAAAATAAAACACAAAGGACAAGCTTCGTTTTG
Organism: Telmatherina bonti; assembly: GCF_933228915.1. Lineage (NCBI taxonomy): Eukaryota > Metazoa > Chordata > Actinopteri > Atheriniformes > Telmatherinidae > Telmatherina > Telmatherina bonti. The sequence continues at coordinate 18,792,953 of NC_136630.1, read as the reverse complement.
ATCAAATGCCAATGCAAAAAAAGAAAGTGAGTTTCAGGTAGAGACTTGAAACCAGAGATGTACTGAGCAGCTCTGATGTGATGGGAAAGCTATTCCACAGCTTAGGAGCGGCAACAGCATTTACTGCTATGCAAATGTTTATTCTGATGTGAGAAACGCAGCAAAGTGACTGAGAAAAATTGTAAACTGCTTTACAGGAGAGAGGAAAGAAAGTAGAAGCAAAAAAGGAGATTTCATTTATATAAAATATTTGCATAATTTTTTTTGTGTGTAGCTTCTTCTTTTACCTTGGAGAATGTATCACTTATATTTGCACCATCTTTGCAGAGAATAAAAGTGTCATGTGGCAAGGAAATGTGGTCATCAGCTTGCTTACATTTTTTAGTCGTGCCTTAATGCAAACAAATGTATTTATATCTTGAGCATGTTTACCCACTGAACTCTGTGGAATTATAAAAACTGTGTAAATGTTCCACTTTACCGCCACCATTAGGTATCACTGTCTCTGCAAAGTTTTCAGGTTTACTCCTCTTGCAGACTGCATTGCCACTGTGTTTCCAATGGAATCATTTAATGTAAAATGAACAACAATGACCGATTCCTGGCACATATGTTGTGACATACTGGAATGTGTCCAGTTCTAGGTTTAGAGATATAATCCCTCCAGCGTGTCTCCTCCTGGAGGGACATGCCTGGAACATCTCACCTGGGAGGCATCCTGACCAGATTCCCGAGCCACCTCAACTGGTTCCTCTGGATGTGGAGGAGCAGCGGCTCTACTCTGAGCCCCTCCCAGATGGCCGAGTTTCTCACCCTATCTCTAAGGGAGAGCCTGGTCACCCTGTGGAGGAAACTTATTTCAGCCGCCTGTTTACAAGATCTCGCTTTTCAGTCACGACTCACAGCTCATGACCATAGATGAGGGTAGGAACATAGATTGACTGGTAAATTAAGAGGTTTGCCCTCTGGCTGAGCTCCTTCTTCACCATAACAGGCTGGCGCAGAGTCAGCATTTCTGCAGACGCTGCACCGATCCGCCTGACAATAGTGTGTGAAAATAGAAAAAAAGGTGTTTCTTACACTTTTGTTTATCTGTATATGCAGATTTACACAAAAACCACTTATGCAAGAGTTAAAAATATACTTAGATTTCCAAAATCTGTGGGTTTTAACTCAAAAACACCTATTCTGGTGCTTAAGGGCAGCAATCCTGCAAGTTTTAGGCATCAGCTTGTAAAGCCTATCAGATGCCTATTTCAGTAGCTCTGCCTCTCACCTGATGATTGCTGGGATAAGCTCTGGCTTCCCCGCAACCCTTAATTGCGGTATATAAAATGAATGATATATGGTATATATATATATATATATATATATATATATATATATATATATATATATATATATATATATATATATATATATATATATATATATATATATATATATATATATATATGTGTGTGTGTGTGTGTGTGTGTGTATGTATATGTATGTATGTAGTATATGTGTGTATGTATGTGTGTATGTGTACATACTTTTGGTTAAAATTTTTATTTTGTAAACATTATGTGGTCTTTGCTTAATTGTCTATCCTGTTTAGAAAAAAGCAAGGTCTGTTTTCAAAACAGCAAATTGTTGTTGGAATGCATTTAATACCTCTTAATACCACAAGATGGCCCTCTATACACAATAAATCTTTTGATGTACTTCTCTGTGAAGAAAAGCAGCCATCAAGGAGGGGGGGGGGGGGGGCTAAATCAATTTAAGTCTGGTTTCTGTGAAGTAAAATTGTTTATGGGTGATTTGATTCTCATCAGAGTTTCACTTTTGCAGTGCATGTCTGGTGTCAGATGTTTCTCTACAAACTGTTTTTGTCTCAAACAAATATCTGGGTGAAATGTCAATGATCACACATTTTGAGTGTGCGAGGCTTAAGTAAACAGATCAAGGAATTGAATTTCTGTCAAAATGCTACTTGCGTTTCAGCATGAGCCCATAGACAAGGTCCATCTAATCTGTTTGACTGCTGCGTTTAGATGACTCACTGCTCTGTGCCACTGTATCTGATTCATCATAACTCCCTGTTCAAGGTGAAAAATACTTGTTCTCATAACAGTCTGCTGTGTTATGTCAGAGCAACTCATCCATATACAGCATTTTAACTGGAATAAAATTAAATTATATACCAATGATGACATATATATAAGACATATATATATATATTGTGTGTGTGTGTGTGTGTGTGTGTGTGTGTGTTACTCAAAGTACTCTAAATGCCCACCTTAAATCTGAATCAGTGTAGCACAATGCACTTTTTTTTCTTCTTTTTTTTTTTTTTTTAATCTCAGATGGATATGCTGTCATGTCACTTCTTTGATCAAAGAGTGCAGCAGTGATTGAATGTGAGTGTTGAGTCATTAGATAGGAAATGAAGGCAGCCGGCATCATCTCTGACTCAACCATCAGATGAGTTTCAGAGGCAGGAGCTGTATGCTTTGGAGAATATCACCCCAGAGGAATATTGGATCAATTTTTAGAAAGATTAAATATGAAAGAAAAATGTCCTCAGATAAAACCATTGACCATACTGCTTCATAATCCACACAAAAGAGCACCTACAGCTAAAAATATTTGCACATAACTCCAACAAGAAGTTCTGCCTGAATGCAGACTGTTTAACTTGAGGGAAACGATAACTCTTCTGTTTATCACATACACATGCATCACAAAAACTTTTAAAGGGTATCATATAGGGATTGCAATACATGTCCATATATACATGTTATATGTTTGATCTTTGCAACTTAGGAAGACAAAAGTAATAAAAAGAAGGTGTATTTGCTAAATAGAAATAACATATTTCGACCTCATAATTACCTCATTTCTTCACATGGATGAGCACTGCAAGGATTTGCATTGCTCTTGATGGACAAGGCATTTGCATTGCCCATCAACTATTGATTTATATGCATTCTGTGGTGATTATGGATATTTTCTACAGCACGTCTGCAGCATGTCTCTGGGAGATAGATCAAAAATAAATTACAATATGGAATGTTGGTTTAGCTCTGCAAGCTGGACTATGGAGATAAACAGCTGCTGGCTCTACTTCTTTAGCTGGATGCCATTAAACTATATGAAAAAAAAACAATTGCACAGTTTAATTAAAAGAGTACAATTTAAGCAATATATAATATATGACTGAAACATGCAATTTATGCACATGTGTTACCATAATAAGGGTATGTCCGCATATGTCTTTTTGTGCAACATGACAGCATTCCCAGACTTTTTGAATGGCTGCATGTCACTTTGCACCAACACGTGCAAAATTAATTAAAAAGCATCAAAAGGAAAATTTAAATATAGCAAAACTAATCTTAAACTAATGAGTCTATGGGGCTACGTTCACATTGCAGGTGCTAATGCTAAATTTGGATTTACCACTCAAATCAGTTATATTTTTGCTTGGCTGTTCATGTTTTTGGACACACAGGACCTGTTGTGACCTGTTTGTGGACTGCGGTGTGAACTTCTACCATTCCTGAAGTGACCTGCATGCTCAGTCGAACATTAACAATGTCAAGCAGAGAACATTTATGAAATTGAAACATTGAGGTAACCGTTATTTATGGGTTTCTGATAAAAACGGTGCATGGCAACATTCAGCAAATTTGTGTACTGGTTATGGTAAAAAGAAGAAAAAGAAAATTATATATGATGTCCCTACTTAGAGAAACTTGCTGCAACTGGCAGTATAGGAGTATGGGGATGTAGAGCCAGGAGTGGTGGGATCAGGATGCAAGTTCTTCCAAAACTTTAGAATGTCAAGAAATACTACTCACTTCATCCATCAAGGCATCGCCTCACGACTTCAGGAGACCCATCACTCTGAGAGAGTGAGTTGGAGTGGGGCTGTACTGGTTAGCTACAGGAATAAAATCCAAAATAAATGCGAATAAGTACCACATTTTAAAGTGGCTTAAATCTGTCTCAAAAATGTTGGATTCAACGTGACTTGTGTTCTTGTGTTGTTGGATTCATGTCGACTTGTCAGACCACAGCATACTTTCCCACTTTGATTCAGTTCATGTCAGATGAGCTCAGGCACAGAGAAACCGGCACCATTTCTTGGTTTTGTAGAATTTTAACTTGCACTTGTAAATGTAGCAATGAAATGTGTTGCCTAATAATGGTTCTCTGAAGTGTTCCTGAGACAACATAATAACATCCTTTACACAATTAGTCAGTGCCGCCTGAGGGACTGATGGTTGCAGGCATTCATTGATGGTTTTTGGCCTTACTAATTACATGCAGCAATTTCTCCAGATTCTCATAATATTTTGATAATATTATGAACTGTAGATGATGAAATCCATAAATTTCTTGTAAATGAATGTCTAAAGAATGTGTTCTCAAAATGTTAGACCAAGTTGCTCTCACCATTATTCACAATGTGCTGAACCTCACCCCACCCCTCTTGTGAATGATTGAGCCTTTTTGGGGATCCTCCTTTTATACCCAATCATGACACTCACCTGTTTACAGTTTGAACATATTTTCTTTGTGAATATAGGTTAAAATAGATTTCTATTCTGTTTTAATTTACATTGCATGTTCCAACTTGATTGGAATTGGCGCTGTAGTTTTGCTGCAGCCAGAGCACCAGTCACTGATGTCAAAGAACTCCTTTACTTTCTCTTCTTTAGTTAACATACTAATTCACATTAATTTATATGCAGCTTTTTCACAAGAAATTGGTTTGCTTGTTGCTGACCCTAAAAGCTTCCCTGGCTTGCCTCAAGCTAATTTTTCACCTCATTAGTCTGGGTAGGCATAAAAAGTAGGACACTGTGAGGACAAAGCAGGCTTGTGTATATGTCCACTGCAGGAAGGCATGGGATGGCGTGATGGAGACGGAGGCACTATTAACTGGAGTATGGGTACACAGCAGTTCTCAGAAGAGTAAAGACACCAACATGATAGGAAAGGGCAACAATGCATCACAAGGAGTCACAAATGACTATTGCAAAGGGTGTTCACCTGTGCATGTCTTTATGTAACTGTACACACAAGGGTGGGCTGAATGAAGAGAGACGGCAGGGTTTGGCATTGATTAATAATGTGGTGAGGTCTGTTTTTTTTTTTCGTTTTTTTTTAACCTCCTCTTTCTTCTTTCCTTCCTCTTGCTCCTGCAGACACAGAGGAAGCTTTCTACATCCTTTTCCCTTTAAAGAAAAAAAATGCCCAAAGAACTTCATCAGGATTCAACATGCATCACCAGCTCACTGCATCCAATCACATGCTCTTACCATACAGACTGGAAATTTGTTTATGTATGTCTGTGTGTGTGTAAGTGTGTGTGTGTGTGTGTGTGTGTGTGTGTGTGTGTATGTGTAGGATAAGTGGAATAAGTCTGTATATGGTAGAGACAGACAGGGAGAATCCCCTTTCTAGTGCCCATGAATGCCCAAGGTGATGTGCAGGCAGCTATGAGCAGATGAGAGGCTGGCACCCAGCATAAGGCATGGATGATATTCCAGGTCAAAGGGGCGAGATTACATTCTTTTTATTACTTTTTTTTTTAAAAACTATACATCTAGGTTAATAGTTGCAAATGCAACACTGACCAGATGTGTGTTGGATTGTTGATCTAAAATGATGCATTATCTCCCCTCTCGTCATAAGCTGAGTGCTTTTAAACCTCACGTGCTCCATTGATGTCCATATTACGGTTTCCACATAATCTGCTGCATAATCTGAATGAGTCAGCTGCCGAGAGGTGTGAAAGTGTGGTCAAGAGTCGATTTCTTGGAGAGATTGCGCTCTTGTTTGAGGCCCTGTTCCTATGGCAACCAGTCACTGTGGCGCACCTGACCTACATATGTGCTGTATGTACACAAACACATGCCAGCCATCTGTTACTGTCAATCTGTACGGTGGGGTCTTTGACTGGATGCTGTGCAAGTTTATTGGCCACTGCAAAAACAAACAATGGGACTGCTTTCAACATTTTTGAGTAGCTGTCAGTGAGTTGTGACAACAGAGAAGGGTACTTGTCAAAGTGAGACAAGCAGCACCGCTTGTCTAAATATATACATATTTACATTTTTTTTGTCACACAAAATAAATCTGTCCTTTTAGTATTTGCAGACAGATTCACTTATGTGGGTGAAAGCTTTTAATATATGTTACATATATATATAATATATATATTCATATATAATGTTTAGAAAAATGTAGCTCATTTTATTTAGATTTAAAACAGTAGACAAAAATATCCATGGCCCAAACGGAACAAACCTATGATAAAAATGTTTTTACTTGTTTTCCAATTTTTTTCTTAAGTCACAAGTGAATCACAAAATCAGCCAAATACTTTCTTTTCATGTTGTAGATTGCCCAGCAAATAATAGGCTACTTTAAATGTAATTTTTTATTTACAAACTAGAGCATTTGGTCACACGCTCCTGCCCGTGTCACATTGAATTCAGTCTCTATCTCTCCAAACAACTTGTAAGAAAAAATAACCTTGACATGTCTTCGCCACCCCTGGCAGTTCTCAGCTGACATGTCTCTGCAACCGCCATCATCTTATGCATTCATGAGGAACATTAGGTCATGTGACTAATGAAGCTTCACTTTTCTTCCTCAAGGGTGAAAGTATTTTCTTCAATGGGGTTGAAGAAAAATAAGTGGGAAAAATTCTTGGATGGGCTGCAGACAAAGTTCTGACTGGACAAAAACTTACAGATTAAGTCACAAACACAGTGTACCCTCAAACAATATCCCTTGAACTTCTTTCAGAAGGAAAAGTTTGATGTTTTAGCAGATGAACATTAAACTTTCTATTCCGACCTGCATCCCCCACTTCTGGCTGGATAACTTCTTGGATGGGCTCTATCTGTCTTGCAACCATGAACAGAATGAAGCAGGTGTACAAACATGATGGATGGAAATGTTCTTTTCTACTGCACTAAGAACACAAGAAAGATCTTATAATTCTGGCACTGGTTAAGTTAAGGAGAAAAAAAAAAGTAAGAGAAAAAAAGCTGTGAAAACAACACCAGTTATGTTAATAGTAGTACTCACAAGACAGCTGTTGTGTTGAATGTGTTGAAAGTTTGCAATCTAATCTGTGCAGATTGGGCTGTTGGTGTTCAGACAGTAGTAGAGATTTCTATAAAGTAGGTCATCATAACTTCTCTAATATCATCCTTGTTGTTGAATAAACTGCTGTCAATATGGAATCTGGCAAGAATTGGCAGTAATACATTATTACTTTATTAATAAGCTTTTTTTTTTTTTAAATATCTGACCAAAACATGACACTTGTCATACAATAGGTACAAAGTGTGATAAATAAGATGAAAATGAGGTTTGTTTGATATATATACCTGTGTCTTAGCAACAGACTCCAGAAATCTCCCAGCAAAAGCAAAGTTATTATTGCGGCTCCCTTTCCCTTCAGCCGCTGAGAGTGGCTGGGTCCTGTAATATTCGTGACGTGCTTCGTCCTTAGGCCTACAGAGATGCTGCATCTGGGATGCATTTAAGATATTTTTTTCAGCTGGCATACAGACAGCATGGATACTGATGATGGATGGACGTAAAATAAACCAGAATGATATTAAAGAAAAAACACAAAAGGTTGAAGCAAAAGCTTTGTGCCACCCACACTCACTCACACTTGACTGCGCCCACACACGCACACACTAACACCTGCATACGCCCACACACGCACAAATAAACACAGTGCTCCCCAAAATTCATGTCTTCTATAGATATCCATATACAGCAAACATAACTTAGACACATGAATTACCACCTTTATATCACTGCCACATCTACTCATTAGCCCACTTACATACAGTATACTGATAAAATCAAATAGCTACACCCTGACGTACTTTCCACTTCGAGATGGGAATTTTCATCATTTTATACCATTAGTGATGCTTATATCTTGTGTGTAAAAAGAAAGATTTGTATGAGCAGATAGTCCACTCTAAGACAAGTCTGTACAAATAAAGCCAAATATTTTGAGAAAAAAGTCTGTTTTTTTGTTTTGCTTTGTTTTGTTTTGTTTTTTTTTTTCAACTTGCCGACACATAGTTTTTTTGTTTTGTTTTTTTTTGTTAACGCACTGCATCTTGAGAACTAAAACTTTTTCCAGAACTAAACACTCTGGAGTTGTGTGTTATGGAGTCATGTTTGTTTTCTACACTCCTAATTCAAAAATTTAGTTTGACATTCAGAATGACATACACTTCTCTCCAGACACACAGATCTACTGCTCCAACTCTGCAAAGACAGCAAAGGCTCATGGGAAATGCATATTCAGCAGGAATTGCACCTTTTGTGACTGACTTATGTGCTTTACTGCTTTTGTTATGCCTATATTTAGACTATGTTGTTGGGATGTTCAGTTCTGTTGAATGTTAAAGATGGCACCACAAGCGCAGCTGACTGTAAGGGACGCCTACCACTATTAACTCTAAAATTTGTATTTTTCTGATGGGCAATATACTGAACCCTGTGTTGCTCCCCAACATGTTTGTTGGGGCATGAGTGTATGGGTGAATGTGACATGTAATGTAAAGTTCTTTGACTGGTCGACAAGACAGGAAAAGTGCTGTATAAGTACAGTCCAATTCTCTGATTACTTTTTTACATGCTGAGGTGTCTTTTGTTTTTTACCTGCAGAAAGTAGCAACTGGAAACCCTTTACCAACTTCTCTCAGGTTACCCAAACATTCAGATAATCATGACAATACCATTAATTGATATGACAGAGCTTTCAGGATATTTATTGCTGTTATGCTTGTGACCATTTGCAACAAAGCTACACTGTGACATCAATAATCTTTTCATATAATCTTTATTATATATTATCTTACAGAATCGTAACATTTAACACCATAGTGACTAAGAGTCCTTGCAGCTATTTCATCTGAATGATATGATCTAACATGCAAATATGACTAAACCCGATGTAAATAAATCTCTACCATGCTGTCTTTTCAATTACCTTGATTTCTGCCTGACTCATGAGAAAAATTCCCCTTTGGCAATGGTGGTAAAAACAGCTGCCAAGACCAAACACTGCTTCATAATGTCATTAAACTTCATATGTTGATGTTGCTTTGATCAAACATCTCTTGAGGCAGAAATTGCACGCAGTCTGAAACAGTCTACATTTGTTTAACTGCATATACTGCATAGTTTTGTACAGCTATACTGTTAGCAATGAGTACATGAAATAAAATAAAACAAAATAAAATAAAATAAAATAAAATGAAATAAAATAAAATAAAATAAAATAAAATAAAATAAAATAAAATAAAATAAAATAAAATAAGCCGTACTATGATTGTTCTGCATAAGGTTCTGGAGGTCATCTGTTGTTCATGAGCTACATTGTTAAGAGAACTTGTGAACCAACCATCTGCCTTCTTGATTCCTCTTCTCTTTTCCCTGCATCTTTTCCTCACATGATGTTCTCACTCCCTCTGGGTGCTCTGTAATCCAAAATAGCTGTTTCCTCTCTTCTTCTTCTTGCTCTTTTCCTCCCCTCTTTCTTCATTGTTTCATTGATTCTGCCTAGACAGGGCATGGGACAGTGTTTCCCCTGTGGGGCATTCTGGGTAATAAATCTAATTCCTGTCTACCTCTGGAGGCTCATGGGAAGGTTCTGGCCTACTTTTCACCCAGACAAATATATCCACAAATGCAAGAAAGTGGGCCGGAAAAAAAATAAAAGAAGTAAAACTAAATGTGTGAGTTTGCTTAAAAGCAGCCAAGTCTTTGGTCTGAACCAGGTTCTGCTAACAGCTGAACTTTGTCGCATTCTGACATTGAAAAACTGAGAGTTTTGTCTACTAATATGGGTGTTGAATTGTCTTTCACACTTACTTCACAAATTTTACTACTCTTCCTCTCAGCTATGCTCTCGCATTCAGTATGTCCGTACTTGCAAGCAAATGTGTTCTTCCCACCTAATAGCCGGGTTTCTGCACTCAGACACTGTTGCTTGTCTAAATGTTCTGTTCCTGCTCCAGTTTGAGCCATTGTCCTTGCTTTCAAGTTTCTTTCTGTGTTCCCATGAACTTTTACTCATGGGTTATTGCTTTCTTGTTGTTCGACTGCTGTGGGACAACTCTGACCACAACCCCCAAACCAATAAAACTAAGTCCTTAAAGTCCGGTCCAGCGGGACCTAATTTCCTTATAACTCTTATTACTCATGTTTTTGCCATGAAAACTAAATCATGGACATTATAGTGCCTCATTTGGTGATCTCTACCCACATTCTAGTCTTTCAATGCTACAAATTATTCAGTTTGTTTTATGTAAAGCACATTTAAAAGTATGAAAAAGTTCTCCGTGGACAACATTTGATTGACTGATCTCATTAATTTTCTGCCCTGAGAAACAAATTCTGACTGCTAGCAACCCAGGAACCACTTACAGATACAGCTACACTTCTTTACATTGCTAGTCTAACACGGTGTGCAGCCGCGTCCCCAGATAAAACCTTCTTCCCTGTATTATGCTGAGCCTCGTGCCATAGACACAGAATGCTTTTCCTGGGAGAGGAACTGATAAAGCCTGAAAATATGGATGGTTTGTGGCTGGCTGCCAGCGGCACTGCTTGGGGCTTTTGCCCTGGTGGCATGAGTAGAGAATAAGTTAGGAACAGTGAAATCATGCCCTCTCATAATTGCTATGTCTTTCAGATAAACGCCTGAGATAGTAAGTCTTCATAATGACTTTAATGACAAACTCTGGATATTTGGGTTGAACTCAAGTCAAGGAGACACAAGAGAGTCGTCTCTTTAAGGGGGATTCTGGCAAGTTGCAACTAGAACAAAGAATAGAAGTAGTCAATACCTATATAGAAAAGCCTGTCATTCTTGTACTTTGAGAATGAAAATAAGCAGCCCTCATTCATCTTCAGTAATTTTGGTTCAGAGGTATCAGACATGTTATCTTGAGAGAAAAAAAAACCAAAAAAAAAACTCACTAGTCATGCCCACTTGTGCTTCCATTTCAGATAAAAAGATTTTTAAAAAATGCCACACTGAGTTATTTGTGAACAAAACATGTGTAACAGCTATCTTTGTGAAAAATGCAAACCTGTGTCCTCTGTTGTTTTTGATGAGAAACTACATGTCTACTAATTAACTGAATGCATTTCTACAGCTTTATTGTTATTGTTTAACGTTTTTTGTAAGACATAAAAGCATCTTGTCTCCAATTTGTGCTATTATAGTCATGAAAGCACGTTTCTTCTCTGCCAATTTAGCAATCAGAAGAAAACACAGCAACTTCCTTTTCCTTACAGTTTGTGGTTTGAAAAAGAAATATTTAGCAGCGCCCCACCTGCTAAGGATTAGTTAGTTCTGGTTCCTCCAGAAATTTTACAAAGAAGATATGGGCTGCCGAAATTTGCCTTTCTGAGGATGATGATGATGCTCAGCAGATTCAAGGACAACTCTCAGTTCCCATATAACAAATCTTCCAGCCTCATAAAACTACAAGATTCATAACTTTAACAGTGATGAAAAAAGGAGAAAAAAAAAGGCAGAGCATGTATGACTTGTGTTTGCAGAGACTTCCTTCACTCTCTCCTTTTTACTCCTCAATAAAATATAGTGAATGAGTCTTGTGCACATCTTCTGTGGGAGGAAAAGAAACATCAAACAATGCAAAGAACAAAATGAGCATATTTGTGCAGCTGTTGAGCTGCAATTAGGTCATGAGAATAAAGCCATGAATAATCATGTCTTGTCACAGATTTAAAGAACCAGATTTATTTGTGCAGCAGTTGAACGATCTCGTGCAGCAGAGCATCTCTTGTTTCTGGACAAACTGTGTTGCACTGGTGGTAAAATCGGAGTGAAATTGAAGTAGGCGACATTTAAATAAAAATGGTGGTTCAAAAAAAAAATTCTGTTATATTCAATTAAGTTCAAATTAAATAGCTGTTATATATTTTTTTTTTTAATCAAGTCAGGTTTTTAAAATGAAGATTTCTTGATTTTCTATTGTCATTTTTCACAAAAAATGATCATGACAACATACAGCATGTGCTGTTATATGTTGGGGTTTCCGGCCATAATTTCTTATCTTCACCTTTGCTGTCCTGTGTTCCAGGAACTGAATTTGCATCTCATGCTGCTAAGCTGTGTGCAGCCCTGGGATTCTTTCTGCATGACTGTGTCATCATAATTAAAGAAGGAATTTATAGTCAGGAGAACAACGATTTCTAAGGGTTCATTAAATTTTAATGGTTTTCCTGAGTGGGAATTGGAGAGGAAATTGCGTAGGATAATACATCACACTCTGGACAGCACATGGCAAATCAGTGTAAGGCAACACTTTTTTCTTCTGTGACGTCATGACACAGTTCAGTTTCTAAGATGGGTTTTATGGTATTTCCAAAATAAAAACAAAATGTTGGGCACAAACTCTGCCATGTTTAGCTTTGATACACAGTAAATTTCCTCACAGCTGCCCACAGCACAAAGTCTACACACTACACAGTGCGTGGTGATACACTATGTATGAGAAGCGACCACAATTAGCCTGGAAAGCTTTCTTTCTCCCTAAAGTGTTTTTTTTTTTCATTCTTTCATCTCATCATTTGCAAAATGAGTGAGTTATTTTTGACCACCCTGCTATGAAGACTACTTCTGGTAAAACAAATGAAGACAGCCTTCTTCGTCAGGAGTGTTTTGTTACCCTGAGCTGAAGGTGAGCAGCACCTGGATTAATTACAGTGGAATGCCTCCCTCCATTTAAAGAAAAAAATCCATAAATTGCCTTATTATTTCCCTTCATGGTTGTTATTGTTTTCATCCAAATTAATCTTGACAGTTTAGGCAACATGCCACTTACTTAAAAGCACAATGTAATCAATAGAAATCATTAAGTGGAGGACATTTCTGCATGCATGAATAGAGGCTTTTTTAGAGAAATATGGCTGCAAATCAAAGCATTGTCATAATCTTCAGAAGCATATAAAATTTTCAGTCCTTTTTAAGCCACCATTTATTTAAGAAAAAACCCAGCAGAAGCCTCATCTTCTGCTTTAATTATGTTCTGAACAAGATGACAGTTTTAGTTTCACCACACTGAAATCAAATATTCACTAACACACAGTATTGTTGCAATCCTTTATTTAGGGCCATCTGTGAGCATACAAAACACAAGAGATGGCTAACCAAGGAGAATGCGGATAAATTATTTACCGATTTATCATCGGAAAAGAACGGAAAAAAAAACAAAAATAGCACCATTGTCTTTACATTAGCTTAAGAGCTACATGTTTTTTTTTTTTGTTTTTTTTGTTAAATGTGGAATTATATTTTCAGCATTCCCAACCACTAAAGAATCATTTCACACATTTCATACAGAAGCTTACAATGGCATTTCTTCAACAGGACTCTTGCCGCAGGCTTCAGGACTGTCAACAGTGAATCGATTGTTAAGCCCAACTCTGCTGCTCTGATGACAGGAGTCCTGATTGGTCACCACTCTGGGAAATTGTTCACACAGTTGCGCTGAAAATGATCACAGTGTGTTCAGGAATATGGAAGGATGCTTTTCCTGAATATGAAGCTCAGTCTGCAAGGTCACAGGCTTATAAGCCTCTCTGTTTACACGTAATGAGTTCCATGAGTTTAATCTTGTCGAAGGTTGCTTAGTACACCATCAGGTTCTCATTAGTTTGAGGATGGGTCGACTCAATAAAGACACAAAGATTTAAGCTAAAAAAGAAATTAGCATGCAGATTAGAGTAAACACAGGCATATTATTATTGTCCATGAACCACACACATCTCTTTGATTGCCATGTTTGTCGTCCCCTCTTCTGTCCGTACCCCTCTCATTCCTGTGATGGGTTTTTAAGTTGTTTTTACACAGCTATGCATCCTAAGATGTCGAAGGAAACAGCATTTGCTTCACTACCAACAATAAAGACTGTCTCCAATATTTATGTTCTTCATGTTTAATTGAACTAGATTGCTATTTCCAAACCTTTTCGCAAATCTTACTGCATGGTGGTGCTGATTTTTTATTTAAAAGTTTGCCGAGAAAAAACAAAAAGGCTAGATTAAATGACTGAGCACATCAACTGTGTGGATTCCTATGAGGGTTAGCATTGAGGGGGAAAAAAAAACATCTAATGTGGTTGACAAATATCTGCTTTTCAATGCCAAACACAACAGTGAGCTTTACTTTTGGGTTATGAAAAGTTTTTTGTTTGCATTTTCTTTTCAATGGATTTCATCCCCTGTTTCATTTTTTTAGTTTGAAAGTCTTGGAGCTGTGTGCTCACACGATGAACCAGATGGTTAGTTCCAAAGACACATGCAAATGCCCCTAAATCAGAAGAGACATCCTTCTCAAGTCTTTCCTTCAACAGGCCATGAAATACTAATGATGCAGACATGGTGGATGGCACAACAGTGTACGGCACTTTTAAAGTCTGAGTGAAGCAGCAGACAACTTTTTCAGCACCCAGCTACCATGAAGAACAAGAAGAAGAAACTAATGAATCAAATTTGGTCTCTCACAGTAAGGTGAACAGTGCTTTCTGTTTTGTCTCAATGTGATGATGATGATGCTGCTTGTAGCATAACAATGTTGACTTGTGTTGCTCTGAACAAGAATAAAAAGTACACATTAGGGGTTGGCTAATGGTGTTAAACTCATGTTCTTCAAGTGGGAGCTCATTAGATCAAAAACTGTTCTTTGCCACCCTTGACTTTTGGGATTGTGAAACTTTTGCACATTTATGTGTGGAAAAAATGTTCCTATTTCACAATATTTGGTGAAATTTGGCGGATTTTCTCCATCTCTCACTGTCTGATGCAGATTAGTTTTTACCGAAATAAGCAAGAGCTGAGCCAGCTGGTGAATTTAAAGTATTTACTAGCTCACGACAGTTAGATGAAGAGTGGACCGTCTGAAGAAGTGCTCCCCTGTGGTTCCTCTGATGTGTCTGTGTAAGCAGTTCTCAAATATTTTCCAGTATTCTACCCCATGTGGAGTAATTTCTCATCTAAGAACCCCCTGAGCAATGCAAAAATTTTTAATGAAGGAAAAAAAGGAAAACAATGCAATGCTATCATGCTTCAAATCTAAATATGTCTAAAACAACATGTTTTAATATTTAGAAAGTGAATAATCCATGTCTTTAATCATGTCAAACCTTTTCTCATCCCTAAAATCTCAGACCATTTTCACGGCACAGTGTGTTAACATTAAAAATGTCCTTTCCAGTTGTTTTTCCCTCCAAGCTTTTGCAGAACAGAATAGGTGTTAGTAATTATCGTCACTATCAACACATCTAAGAAAAGCCACAAGTTGTGAATTTTCTATCATGTCTGTGCATTTATCTGGCGGAAGTGAAAATGAGTCTCTAAGGTTTCCTACAACTTGTTCCACAATGTCTGGTTCCATTTTATTCATCCCGCAGAAAAACTGTCATCAGGTAGAGTTGCAGGTTTTAGTTCTTCTGCTGCTATTTGTTATTCAGTCCCGCATTTCTTCTGCCACAACATGAGCAGGTCTTCAGCAATGCTGCAGAAGTCTCCAGGGCATTTGGCGATGTGGCAGGAGACTTTTAATATTGTTTCTTGTTAAGAACTGAATTGAACAAATTTCACTAAAAAAAAAATCAAGTATCTAACCAACATGACTGGTGCACATTCAAATGCTGCCGAATATGTACAAGCTTTCTGTAGTTGTGAACTAGTTTCTCCAAACATCACACACACTGGCTTAAGTGGTCTGCAGTCAGTGAAAAATTCTAATAAAACATTTTCTCCTAAATACTGGTACAACTTTTCTGGCCCATCTTTGATTGTGTTTTCAGCAGCATCACCTTCACACTTAAACCATATTTCAGGTTTCTGCACTGACAAATGATTGACAGGGGATTTTATTTGGTATGTGTGTGAACGAGTCAGAAAGCCTGGTTTGTCGGTGACCTGGGTTTGCTACAATGAATTTAACTGGATTGTAAATATCAATTCTAATTTACAAGCTTACATTTATAGTTCATTGAAGTATTTATCACATTCCTATTAGAATGTAAATGAAAATTAACATTATTGCTATTATCTTAGTCATAAATAGGAAAAACTTGTAAAAATGCTCGATTTCACACCTCTTTCTGGTTGACCCATTTACCCTCAGAAGGCTTTGTAGCATAAAGAAAGGCATTAAATGTCTAAAATCTGAGTATTTTAAGATCATAAACTCTAAAAATCATATTCCACACAGATAAGCTTATCTTGGCTTAATCTCTATAAGCTGGTATCTGCCTCTGAACATGTAGATTCTGTCGGCAAATAATGAAATATTGGGCTCAGGATATTTTGTATTTTCTGTTGGTAATACATTTTTGGTCTGAATAACTCTGACCAAGCAATCATAAAAGGCTTTTGGCTGCATCAAACCAATCAAACAGATTGTCTTTTATATCTCGAATAGGACCTAAACAATCTTCCTCCAAACTACCACCCCAATGTGTTGCAGTAGAAATGTAAATCATAAGCATTTCCTGGTCAAAGCAAATTTCTTTTCTTTTCTTCTCTTTTAATTAAAAACATCAACAACAACAAAAAACCAGACTGTGCAGGGGAGATGAAAATTCCTCAAAGGGTTATGATACATCTGCCTAATCATTTAAAGAACAAAGACTTAACATTGCAAATAAAATAAAAATAACTTGAATACAATACCAAATAGACATATGAAGCACAAGATAAAACAAAACAGAATATATGTCATCAAGACAAAATCCCTAATTAATGCTGTGTGTAACTGTGTGCATGTGTGTGTGTGTGTGTGCACATATGTTTGTGTGTGTGTGTGTGTGCCATGTATATATGAGAAACAAACAAAACTGAGAATAAAAAACAACAAACTAATAAAATGCAGCAACGTAAGATTTTCAAAACAGCAAAGTTCAAATGCAAAGTTTATCATGCATAGAACAGGTAGGATGTTTTTACATACATCAGCCAAATAATTGACAGAAATAAGAAATAACAATGGTCCAAGAATTGATGTTTGAGGGATCCCATATTGGATGGTTTCTTTACAAGACACAGTTTTCAAAATATACGCATTACTGTCTATATTTTGTAGATAATCACCTAGCCAGCTGCAAACATCACCTTCAAAAGCATATCTATCTAATTTTGACAGCAAAATATGATCATTCACAGTGTCAAATGCTTTTAACAGGTCCGAAAAATTTCCCACTGCATAATCATTGTGATTTTGTGCTGATGTGGTTTTGTTGGCGCATTCTCAGATGTTTTCTATAATAAGCCACATCTAAGGGGAGAGCTGGATGGAGAAATTTCACACTGTGCTTTCAGTTGTAGAACATGAGTTCAACACCCAGATTTGACACCATTTTTCATCTTTCACTTTCACATGCAGCTGCCCCCATTAAATGTTGCTTATTCTTTGAACATAATTATAGGTCATTACTGCCTACATGAATGATTGAACCAGAGGATTTTCTCATAAGCAACTTGGGCCCGATCTCTGCTAAATGGCAGCAAATGGCTACTTATCTATTTACAAAAACAAGGCTTGAGCTCTATTCTTGATCCGCAACACTTCTACATTGTTATATACATGTACATGTGTGATATTTAATTAGTTTTATCCACTTCTGGTCACATCTGGTTTGTTCACTGTCCCAATGGCATAAGTGTACTGAGGAAAATGGGTCAGAATGGGATGGAGAAGATGAACAGACATGCTAAAAGACACAGCTGGCTTCAGCTTCCTGCTCAGACATGCAGAGATGCACAGTCCTGTACTGAGGGATGAAGCTGCTCAGTGCATCAGGGGAATCAGTTGTCCAGAACACTGAGATGTGGATGAAGATCTGATCCAGAGCAAGTGTGTGTGCACATGTGTGTTTATGTTAGCAAAAAGCTTAATGTTTAATGTATGGCACACATTGCTGTTTAGAGAAGAAGTAGATCCATTATGGTTGACTCATCTCCTGGATTAAGTCTTAATCATGATCCTCTTTAGCTTCTCAATTAAGTTAATTCATCAGACTTTCTGCAGGCTTCATTTGCATATGGATCCAAAAATGTGCAGTCAATATTGACATTATAAGATCTGAAATGATACACAGCCACGTCATCCCTTTTTTAGCCTCTACAGACGTATGCGTTTCTATCACACATGTCTTGATCATATTTATAGCAGCTTATCAGAATCGTCGCCAGTGAGTCTGCCCATGACAGATGGCACTTCCTCTGTGAGCCACAGCATTTTAGTAACAAACATGACATAAAGAGCACAAGCTGTGAATGAAAGAGACAAAGTTTAAATAAAAGGAGCAGATATAGAATAAATATGCAGTTTTAAACAGAATACTGTAAAACAGAAAAAAAAAAAGTCTCAGCTGAGATTAATTTCCACATATCTCCTCAGGGATTCCTATTCAAACCAGGCTTAGCGGAATTTCCGATTCCCAGTTAAGATGTCTTGGCGACTGTTCAAGGAGTATTTTTGGTCATCTTATAATAACTGACAGTAAAAATAAGATATATCCTTGGCAGAGCTGGGCATCTCTGACGCTGGTGATGATGTGAGAGCCTCTGTGGGCTATGAGTGTGAGGGAATTGGCATTTTCTGATTATTTATTTTGCAGACAGGAAGGTACACATTGAACTCCAAAAATGCTTTAATGAACGACAACTGTCAGACTTGCACAACACACATCCCGATCCCATCTTTTATTGGCAGTTTCAGTGCAGGGATATGGCAGAAAAACGATCAAAAGAGTATTACTTGCTTGAGGTCTGTGCTTTATGACAAGTTAAATTACCTCAACATTTAGTAGCTACAGCTCCTCTGCTTTCTCTATTGCTTTCATTTTCCTCTGAAGATAAGAGAGAGCCAATTAATGAGAGGTAAGCCCCAAGGCAATAATAACAGACCATCTTTCAAATTCAGGCCTGAGCTTTGCCTCTGCAAAAGTCAGCTTATGGGATGTCCTCCTAATGTCATCAGCTTCCAGGAATTGTGCAATGTTTTGCAGCCTATTCATTTCAAGCATGCTGCTTTAGGCAAGTATTCATGCAAATGCGTTCTGAACGACCATACTTCCCTTTTACTTTGGATTTAGATGTCTTGTCTGATTTTATCACAAACAGCACACACATGAAGGACTCACCCATATATGTCAATCTATTTTTACTCCCTACTTATCATGGTTGGACATCAGCTCAGGATCCTTTGGCATGCGTTTATTTGTGTGGGAAGCTCTGATTAGTAATGTTTTCCCCAATCATGAGCAAGTTGTTTTTATTTATTTATTTGATTGATTTTAAACATAACAAAACAGCAACAGAACATTTTAAATGTAATCAAAATCACGTACCTTTTTGTCACTGAAAATCAATACTAGCCAATGATGGGCATTTTGCACAAATTAGTACTGAAACACATTTGCATCAGTATAACAAGTTGTAAAGGAAAAAGTTACTTCTTGAAACTTAGAAATGCTATCACAAACTTGTTCAAGAGGCTCTGACTTCCTTACAATTCTCTCGGCAATGTCTGGAGCCAGTGTGTACACCTCACAACGGAGCAGATGGTGTTGCGGAGTCAAGTGGCGTCTATACAGAGAGTGGTAAGTAGCAAGCTGGCTGCATGGTGTGATAGAGCTGTTTTTTCCTGTTAGGAACTTCAGCTTGTGGTTTGTTTTTTTTTTTATGTGGCTTTGGTTCTTCCACCAACCATCTACAGGTTCTTTTCAATTCATTTGATGTCTTACCACCACCAAAAAGCAAACATGTTTGGGTATTTGGCTATTCTAAATTGACCCTAGCAGTCAATGTGAGTGTGTGTATTGTTCCTGATGCCTGAGCCTGTGAAGGATATAGAGTTGATCTTCCAGTTATGATGAATAATATGCAGCATAACTGAAAGATCAAAGATTAAAAAAAGAGCTGTATTTATTTAATGAAAGCTGCAGCTAGGTATCATGACTGGTGAAGGCAGATGTACAATCTTGGATGACCAGTTTAAAAAATTTAATTTTGACAACTTTTCTTGATAAGGCTGCACTATTTCCCATAACAGATGTGCAAATGTCACAAGAAATAAATCATGTCCCCACACTTTATAAATAATATGCAACATCTTCAACCTTTAACCAAAACTCTCCTTCTTCACTCCTGTTTCATTTTCTTTTGCAGATTTTCCCCTCAACACATTAAGTACCCATCCTGATGCAACAGAATGCAGTCCAAAAAGAAAAAAAAACTCCCCCCACCCCCCAGGATACCTAAGTAGGCCTGACGTAGTTGCATGTGAAGAATGACGCAGATGCATTCATGTGAGTAGGTGGTGTATTCCTCAGGAGAGTGGCAGAGTGGTGGTGGTGGTGGTGGTGGTGGTGGGGGGGGGGGGGGGGGGGGGGGGACGTGGCAAAAGGGAAACAGGGTACTAAGGAAGGGAAGAGAGAGAGTAGGCAAGAAACGAAAGAGGGCAAGAAAATGGGAGCAAAAAGGGAGCTGACAGTTGCAAACAGATGAAGAGGGGGAATGTGACAGGGGACAGATTGATGAATGTGTGTTGGTGCATGCCACAGCGAGGCAAATCCCAATTTGCTACACTAAGCAAGTGTTGCGAATTGAAGTGATGTTTAAAAAGTGGCTGGAGGGGAGCCATTTCTCCCCCCTTATTATCGGCTTCAAGTCTTGGTGCGTCTCCGAAACATCAAAATAAACCTTAACAATTAATTTAACCATTATCAAAGCGTGATTACGTGTGTGCTGCAAAACACTGAGTGTTAAACTGTGTCAGTCGAACAGCATTATGCTTATGCATTAGCAGTTATGCTTAGTGAGGGTGCTGGAGCTGAAAAGCAGTCTTCTGCATACTGAAAGCTTTTGAAGCTCTCGAGATCTACATTGATAAAGGATCTTAGTTGAAATGCATCATTTATTTATCTCTGTATTATTTTTTATTTAATGCAGAACCAACCAAAAGAACAGACTAAACTGTGAATCATCAAAGTCAAAACTTTATAAATGCTTTTTTTTTTCTTTTTCTTTTATGTTTATCCAGGAACACATTACCATTCAGTTCCACCATGTTGTCAAAGGCATTAAATATCTGATCTCACATTGCTCAGTGCTAAAACATTGAGTTCAAATATGTTATCAATAATTTGCGACAGAAAACATTAGTTTTACTGTACTACTTGACTTGCTCCAGTTTCTTGCTTTTTTACCCAGTACAATATGAAAGTGTCCTGCATGTACTTGTATTATCACATACTATATTTGCATTAGCTAGAACATAATTAGTCTGTTTTGGATACAGCAAAAGGTATGAGGCTTGACAAGCACACCATGACATTAAAATGTAGCAGGAAATCAACAGATATCTGTCAAAAAATGTTTTGTTGTGCAACCACTATTTGAAAGATTTTGCTGATAACGGGGTGCAAAGTGTCACCGGAACCCAGCAGCTGCTTCATTCCTTCCTCAAAATAAGCCCAAAGACTCATCAGGTCAGCATGAAAAAACAATTATCACATTTTCTGAAGTATTCCAGCTAACCCAGGCTAATCAGTGCAGCAGGAAACAACAAAAGGTTTTGTGTATGCACACTACGCCACATCACTCAGATTATTTGCCATTTTCAATTGATAGCTGGGATTAAAACCTTCAGGCATGTGAAGGAAGGAGATAAGGAAAAATTTATGAAGACAGGCGTAGAAAATGTTAATATAATCTTGTAGCTTTAAGTGTATTTCCTGTAACTTTGTTTCCAGTAGACTCCTTTCTAACAAAGGAAATGATCTAAATGAAAAAGGAATCAATACCTGCACAAAGTGCAAGGCATAAGGTTGGTATCTAATAATGCACCTGTATGATAATTCAATGAGAAAAACAATACAGACCATTCGAGTGATTAATGAGACGTGCTGATCTGCAGAGTGTGTATGTTATGGACTGAGGAACATGGAGCCAGAAGTTTAGGTGTTGAAGTGTACTCTTAACTGTAACAACTGTGGAACGCTTGAAAAGAAAACGTGGATAAAGCACACGGATGCTATTAGTATGACAGGCTGCACAGTGATTATGATGAAAGTTATGTGTGTCGTGCTGTCAGTGTGCAGCCGTATTGTCTGCATTATCATCACAACAGTGAAATGAATAGGCATGAGAGGTGTCTGCTCGACAGGAGACAATGCTTATGATTATACTCATCATATTCATCTTTACAAAACAGCAATGCCCACAGCAGCAGAGGGTTTTCTGAGGAGAACACAGAGGAAGCCTATAGGCTACGGTTTGTGTGCTGCTAGGCAACCTTAACAATAAAGCTGCAAAAGGATGGTGGTGTGTGTTCTTTGGGAGTGTGGTCATCCTTTCTCTCTCTTGGTGTTTCATAATGCTTAAAATGCACATTTTGTCCCAGTGGTTTTCAGACAGGGAAAGTAATAAACGTTTGCAGTCTCACATGCTTTTCTCCTTGAAATTGCACCCCTACATTGCTCCATCTGTTCTGATGTGGGCCAGCCTCGCCAAGACTCAGCAAGTGCAGCCAGACAGGCCAAAGTACTTTAAGAACGATTAAATTTTAAACTCTTACCCTGTTGCTTGCCATATTAGAACGGGATGCAACCCAGCTTTGACAATGGTTATGTAGTGGAACAAATTTTAATCAAACACTGAGTGTATTGCATAACAAGCTTAAAGCAGCTTTTCAAAACATATTGTGATTTTTATCAAGAAGATCTTATCCTGACATGA
This sequence comes from Telmatherina bonti, assembly GCF_933228915.1. NCBI lineage: Eukaryota > Metazoa > Chordata > Actinopteri > Atheriniformes > Telmatherinidae > Telmatherina > Telmatherina bonti. Next base: position 18,770,126 of record NC_136630.1, on the reverse strand, counting down.
ATGGTGTCATAAGTTATTTAATGACACGGCTGAGGGTTAGGATTTTATTTTTATTGTGCTTGCTGAGGTTTTTCTTTTTTTTACCCTCCTGAGATCTGAAAACAGACAGCTCTGGTCATATGGGTGTAGGAGGAGTTGCATCTTATCCCAACTAATTCCTGGTGTAATTGGAAGCATTGAGAACTTATATAATGTAGAGGTGAAGGTTAAACATTATGTTATTTTTTCAATAGTGGATAAAACTGTTGCATATGCATAATTTGACTGCAGTGTCAAAGAAGCTGTCAATAATCATACTGTGTGAATATTTTACTAATATAAGTTGATAACAGCTGTGGAGTGCACAGAAAAGGGCAGATACATTCATTTACATTACATATATTCATTCATTATGCAAGGCAAATGGGGGGGGAAAAAATCACTAGAACAAAAAGAAGAGACGTTTGAACCAGAATAGAAGAATTTTCATCCGAAGGTGTCTTATAGCAATCCTCTGCTCTGTATTGATTATCTGGTGCATCTAGTCAATGTGGTTTTGCCAACGACATAAATGTTGCATGAGAAGCAAGTTTTCCTTTGAAAGATCAAATAACTTATAAGGATTCAGAGGCAACAGAAAACCAAAGTCCGTCATTATTGTTGTTGTCTAAGTGCAAGATACAAGATGATGTGATTGTGGCCTGAAGATTCTAGTTCAGATATACACAGATAGGATTTGTTTTGCATTTCAAGGAAATTTTACTCAACCTGGAGCCTGTTTTCATTCCTTTTTGATTTGTGACTGTATAAACAAGAAGCTGGAACTTAAACCTTGTACTATTTACTGTCTCAGCATCATCTTACAAACCAGGTCTTAACTTGTATCGCTAACTTGGTCCCAACAAAAGATCTAACAAGAGCTCTTCCTCTGATGTACTCATCCCCGTATCTTTCCATTCTTGTCCCTCCCAAAGAAACTTGAACCTTTTAATATCTACTACTTTAACTTCTGCCTCCTGACTATTCCTCAGGCTCCAAATCATACTTATTTTACCTTAATATGTACACCTTTCTTTACTTTGTTGCTAATATTTTCATTTTTATTCACACATCGCACGTACCTGTCCAAGGTGTACCCCGCCTCTCGCCCAGTAATTGCTGGAATAGGCTCCAGCTTCCCTGCGACCCTTAATTAGGCTAAGCGGTTCAGAAAATGTCTTACTGACTGACAAATCACACTTGAATGCCACATATCTAAAATTATATTTGCATACAATTAAGAAGGACACCAGTTTTCAGTTTTGTGACAAAGTTTTAAGCTGTTAATTACAATAGCTGGCAAAATCATGGCTAAAGGTATGAGAGTACAAATCTCATTCATGCTGAAAATAGTACATTGTAATTATGTTATGTGTTCCACTAAGGGTATGTAGATGTCTGCTAGGACCTGCAAAAAATGTACAAGTCTCATTTGTTAGTGTCTGTGATGTGATGTGACTGCTCTATGTGAGAGCTAATATGAGATGGGTTTTGTGAGTTCTGACTCACGGACACCCATTATATGAAGCTTTCACATTGGGTTGATCACATTACTAGTTTGTTGATTGAGTTGAACTAAGGCAATTCTACACAATGTTCAGGTTGTGGGTGTTCGGAGGACCTCTGTTTTATGTGGCAGCTTTTAAAAGGTGTTCCTTTTAAGAATAAATGTCTTGTTTAAAAAGCATTTTACGAAGTCAAATTAAAATGCTTCTTTCTGTAAGGCTATATTTTGGTAATAATTTAGGGCATTCAAGCATACTTTGGGCAGCTAAACTTTATGTTGAGATAGACTCGTTCACATTTCTTTGACCCCGGGTTTGCTTCCATATTAAAAATAAACATTTCCTCTAATAAAAGTAAATGTAAATCCTCTTAGGGAAAAAAAAAACTGACTGGACACACTAACTTTTTAGCAATGAAACACTCAGTCTCTGCCATAACTATAGATACCTTTCAAACCAAATGCAATAAGTACCCGATGGCTTGATGACAATGCTGTCATAAAGATAATAAATTACCTTCCTTCCTAGTCTGAATAGCACATATATGAAAGGATGAGGCATTTTTTGTCACACAAAATAAATCTGTCCTTTTAGTATTTGCAGTGAGTGTGTGTGAGAAGATGAGTGAGCAGTTATTTTGGTTTCCAGTTGCTGAATACCTTCATCAGTCCAGCTGTATTTTATACGGTTTATACAGCTTATACACTGCTCAAAAAAATAAAGGGAACCCTAAAGTAACACATTGTACATCTGAGTGAATGAAATATTTTTATTAAATACTTTGTTCTTTTAATAGTTGAATGTGCGACAACAAAATCACACAAAAATGATCAATGAAAATCTAATTTATCAACCGATGGAGGTCTGGATTTGGAGTTATAGGGTTAGGTAGGTAAGTTAAAGTGGAAAAACACACTACAGGCTGATCCAACTTTGATGTAATGTCCTTTAAACAAGTCAAAATGAGGCTCAGTAGTGTGTATGACCTCCCTACAACGCCTGGGCATGCTCCTGATGAGGCGGCAGATGTTCTCCTACGGCATCTCCTCCCAGACCTGGACTAAAGCATCCGCCAACTCCTGGACAGTCTGTGGTGCAACTTGGCGTTGGTGGATGGAGCGAGACATGATGTCCCAGATGTGCTCAACTGGATTCAGGTCTGGGGAACAGGTGGGCCAGTCCATAACATCAATGCCTTTGTGTTGCAGGAACTGCTGACACACTCCAGCCACATGAGGTCTAGCATTGTCTTGCATTAGGAGGAACCCAGGGCCCTCCAAAGAAATGCCACCCCACACCATTACTGACCCACTGCCAAACCGGTCATGCTGGAGGATGTTGCAGGCAGCAGAACGTTCTCCATGGCGTCTCCAGACTCTGTCATGTCTGTCACATGTGCTCAGTGTGAACCTGCTTTCATCTGTGAACAGCACAGGGCACCAGTGGTGAATTTGCCAATCTTGGTGTTCTCTGGCAAATGCCAAACGTCCTGCACGGTGTTGGGCTGTAAGCAAAAACTCCCACCTGTGGACGTCGGGCCTTCATACCACCCTCATGGAGTCTGTTTCTGACTGTTTGAGCAGACACATGGCCTGCTGGAGTTCATTTTGCAGGGCTCTGGCAGAGCTCCTCCTGTTCCTCCTTGTACAAAGAAGGAGGTAGCAGTCCTGCTGCTGGGTTGTTGCCCTCCCATGGCCTACTCCACGTCTCCTGATGTACTGGTAGCGCCTCCATGCTCTGGACACTATGCTGACAGACACAGCAAACCTTCTTGCCACAGCTCGCATTGATGTGCCATCCTGGATGAGCTGCACTACCTGAGCCACTTGCGTGGGTTGTAGACTCCGTCTCATGCTACCACAAGAGTGAAAGCACCACCAGCATTCAAAAGTGACCAAAACATCCACCAGAAAGCATCAGAACTGAGAAGTGGTCTGTGGTCACCACCTGCAGAACCACTCCTTTATTGGGTGTGTCTTGCCAATTGACTATAGTTTCCACATGTTGTCTATTCCATTTGCACAACAGCATGTGGAACTGATTGTCAGTCAGAGTTTCTTCCTAACTGGACAGTTCCATTTCACAGATGTGTGGTTGACTTGGAGTTAAATTGTGTTGTTTAAGTGTTCCCTTTATTGTTTTTGAGCAGTGTATATTAAAATTGGTTCCAGCAAACTCCCAGCTTGCTACTGTGATCGGTTGAATCTGAAGAGCAAACATTTTTGTAAGAAAATTAACAAGGTAGCCTGTGGTGCCCGGTAATTTTAGTGATAATACAATTAATTGGAAGCTTTTCCCCTCTTTTTTTTTTTTTTTTTTTGCTGAGATTGTGAGAGTGTGTCGTCAATCCATTTCCTTTTCTGTTCTACACACAAAGAACTCACATTGGCACTCTGAGTCAAACAAAACATATTCCAAGCTGCTGATTCTCCAAAGCATCTCATATTTTTTCATGATGCATTATTTTTGACAAGGAGTAGATGGCTCTCACAGCGACCTCCCGCTTGCTTCCTAAAAGCTGTTTCTCTCCTCTGCCGTTTTAACGACAAGCAACACGCATCTAGTCATATCCTGTCGCCAACCATGCTGATTAATTGAGATTACCCTGGCAACAGAAGCGTATGTGTTTACACAAGATGCAAATCAGCCACTTCAGACTGCACTGAACTTATTTTAATCACTTCTTTGAAACCAGCAGTGTATGCTGTCACCCCTGTCAAACTTTGCCTCTGCTTCACAGAATTAAAACAGAGCTCGCAGGTTGTAGCAAGATGTGGTGTGAAGCTGTCAGAGATGAAATCAGGGGCTGTTTCACTTCTCTTTATTTCATTCACAGACGCGAGCTGTACATGAGTCACACTGGGCTCCGCTCATAGCACGTATATGTCTGACTTTTTTCACCACCTTTTCTATTTTCAGCCACATTAACATCTGAATTCAACACAACTTCCACTCAGTGCCGCATACACCAGTTCATAGTGGTGAAGTCAAATGCAAAGCGATGAATGTTGTGCTTCAGCATCATATGATCATTTGCATTGGCTCAGGAGCAAACCCATAAGCCAAACAATAGCCAGATGAAGTTACAGAATGCATCTGGAATGAGTTGGAACTCAGCATCTAGTCAGAGAATATAATTTTATAGGACTACAGAGTGAAATAAAAATGCTGCCTTGCCACATTTGGCTTTAGTTACGGCATGAATTCTCCATGGAAACATTTCATTAAGATTATGTCATTCGCATTATTCTACATCTATCTGTGTGGTCTGTAGTTGTATTGATTGGAGAGTCAAGCCAACCTGGAAAATCACCTCCAGCACATCCCAAACTCATTCTCTGTGGGGTTAAAATCTAGAGTAGACTTTATCAATGTGTGATGATGGAAGACTTCAGATAAATTAAACATTGGGATTGTCATCTTGGATTATACCCGTGTCTTCACAAGAGAGAAAAACACTATTGAATCCTTTGAGTCCTTTGCTGAACCCAGAACCGGCTCTTCACATTCCTCACATGCAGCAAATCAAAACTGGTTGTGTTAGCATTCCTGATCATTCACAAGGACATAGTTAGATATTTATTGGGAAATAACATAGAAAACACAACCATCATAAATAAACCTAATAAAATGTGAAAAGAATTGAAAATAAAATCTTAAAAAAAAACCAAACAAAAAAAAAAACAAAACGTTACTTTGAGTTGTTGCATTTCTAATTTTTACATATTTATTCATTGCCAAGGGTTTAGTTTTTGAATCTATATTTTCTGGGGTTTGAAATTCATTTAAATTCCTGCACCATCCCTCCTGGCTGTAATCATCTTCCATAAGTGTGTCACACAGTAACTGAAGTAGATTCATCCACCCGCTGGCAGGAAGCATGTGCTATGCTGGGTCACTGCTGGCTGAATATCTGCTACAGATGGGAGGGGGCATATTCCCACAGCATCTCTCTCGTCCATGGATGATAGTGGGTGCTGGGGTGTTTAGTGTGTGACGTCAAAGCTGAAACTTCTTCAATAACTGTCACTGCAGCAGGGCCCCAAGCTTCATTAACCAGTCTCCAACATGTACCGGATATTCAGTAGGAGTTAGTGAAATAATTGCAGAACCAAGAAGAAGGCCAGCTGATAACTGAGTCCACATTGTGATGGCAGACCTCCTTTGTGCTTCTAAATCACTGCAGCTACATTTATTGATTCAATGCAGCCTGAGGCAACACAAACAACCAGCTAAAGAAGATGTCTGCAGTTTCAGAGCTTGCTTCAGCATGCTGGTGTCCAGGTTCAAGGAAAGGCAAAATCAATTTATTATTTCATTTTAAATAAGTTTTCATAGAGGGGTTAAGAAAAGTACATATGGGGGCTTAGTACTTAGCTACGTGGTTGAATTATGTTGCAAAGATACTTGCAAACTGACTTTAAGTGGTGTATAGTCATGATTAAATGTCCATTTTTACATTTCCACTCAGGGTTTCATAATTCACAATCCCGTGACTCAATCATTAACCATGTTTTCTCTTTAGACTATAGATCTAAAAAGCTCAGTGGGATTGCTTTCTGACTAATTATGCTCCTCATCTACAATGGGCTCCAGATGTTTCCTTCAAAAGGAGAGTTTTTCCTGAACCCAAGACCTGGTACTGACAGAAACTAATAATGCCAGCAGCTCTATGTATGATAGGTGCTGCAGTGCAGCTCCTTCACCCACCTGTCAGTTGTGTTTATGTCTTTTGTGGATGTCCATGTTTAATTTGGATCGTACATAGCTTGTAAAAATACATCCCTGTGGATTACTTCTACTGATGAAAAGTAGACATGATAAACAAATTGATGGAGATTTTCAATTAAGTTTTTCTTCTTGTGTTAAATTAGAATTGAAACAAAAAAGCAAAGAGCAACAAAAACAAACACACAACATGGAGGAAAAAACTAGCAAAAGCTGTTTCTTTTTTTTGTCATTACATTGCATTGAGTGGACTTGTGTACTTCACTAAGAGGGTCAATTCTCCCTGATCGACCGTATTATCAATAATATAAAATCCATAACCCTTCCCAGCAGGTGTTATGAGCACACCTTTACAGCTACCAGAAGACTGACTGGAGGTACCACACTAAACATGGCTGTAAATGAAAGCATTGGTGGAAAATGTTTCTTACGTTCAGCTAGTTGTTAAATGTCAAAGCTGTTATGTAGGGTAGCTTGAACAGTGGCTCCCTAAAGGAAAGAAAATCTTGCTAGGTTCTATTTATAATCTTTGGAAAGGTTTCATCATTGCTTGCCTCAGCTAAATAAGGAACTATTTAAATTATGCAGTCAAGGCAATGTAGGAAATCACCTCCAATGTCCAGCCAGAGATACGGGTCTGCTTTCCAGCTATCTGGTAGTTGTGGTAGACATTAATTAACTCTACAGAGCCACTTCCTCTTCTGTCACCGCATCTCTTATTCCTCCACTTTTTACAAAGACTCATTAGTGGATAATTGAAAGTAACGACACTGATAATGAGAAGCGCTTGAATTGCATCCTAGGGGTCTTTGCCATTTATGAGCATGCAACAACATGGAAATGATGCTCTTTGCCACAATCCAACAGGAAGCTGTGCTGTATACAGGTTGGACCAAAAATAATTGGTTTTGACTTATTATTGTTGTGCTGGGTTTCTACATGTTTATCAATATATTGCATCATTACACCATCCTTTAAGGTGAGGAAGTAAGAAATAAATCCTCAACGATGTAGCTTCTCTCTAACCTTACCTTGTCTGTACAAAGTGCTTTTTGTTGTGTTTTAAACACATACACATGAAAAGTGGCTGAAAGAAACACGGAGGCAGGCAGTAAAACAATAGGGGAATAATGGACATAAGAAAAAATGTCAAATGTACAGAAGTGGAAATATGTTCAACTTGCCGGTTTACGAGGAAATTTATTCAAACTAGAGTCTTTGAATTATTTGCTCATTTTGATTATTAATCAGTTTTCTTATTTTTTTCTTGCTGATATACAGCTTAAGTTTTATACATAATATAATCTGCAGATAGCGTAGGAAAGCATCAGTAATCTCTGGTATAAACAGAACATCATAGATGGTAATACACCTAAACATGGATTAGTTTTTCAATCTGGGCAAGAAGAGAGTAAAAAACCAAAGAAGAAGATGATAGATGTTTGTGGGAGGCACATGCAGATCTCATGACAGTACAAAATCAGGCTTCCAAGTTCACGGAGAATTTCTGTCTTGCATGATAAAGGTACAAATGAAAGGGAAA
>NC_136630.1:18747332-18757332 GCF_933228915.1 Telmatherina bonti | reverse complement strand
GAAAGCCGAAGCCTTGGGAAATCACATGTGATTCAAGCTGACCTTCATCTAAGAGGCTGGGGACAGAAAGTCCAAAGCTGGAAAAAAAAAAAGTCAAACATGTCTTTAAAAAAACAACAACCCAGAAGCCATAAAATGTGGCGCATAAATTTATTTCAACATATATTAACATTTTGTTTAATAATTTTTCATTTTGTTAAAGACACAGTACAGTATTTACAGAAAGGTTCTAAAGATTTGCTGGAAGGAAAACTGTTTTATCACTGGATCAGGATGACATGTGCAAGAGGAAGGCTACGCTCTCTGGAGCTGAAATCAAAGTTGTTACAATTTGACATCTAAACTTTACAATTCTCATCATAACAGTCTATGAGAGACTAAAGTTCACATATCAACTGCTGACAGCAGACAACGGATACAAAAGGCTCACATGTAGAACAAAGCAGCAGCTGCTGAAACTGCACCACAATCACAATATTATCTAAAACGGGGGTGGGCAACTCCGGTCCTCAATGGCCAGAGTCCTCCAGATGTTGTGAGTTTCCCTGCTGCAACACACCTGACCCAAATCAATGCGTAATTAGCCGTCGAGTGCAGAGTTTGATTTTGAGTTTTGCACCTGTCTGTTGTGTGTCAAGTGTGTTGCAACAGAGAAACTCCAAACATTTGCAGGACTGCGCCCCTCGAGGACCAGAGTTGCCCACCTCTGATCTAAAATATAATCTTCCATTCTTACTGTAAATTATGATGTGTTTAGCTGCTAATGTGATAATGCACTGCAGGTAAAATATGTATATTTGCCATTTTAGAGGATTTAGACTCCTTTCCAAGTAATTTATTTTTTTGCTAAAAAGATAACCTATGGTGCCCTAATTTCATACAGAAATTAGGGCATATTTTGTTGAATATTATGTCATTCTCATGTAAACATTTTGAAACGTGGGTATCACAGACAAAATAATCTTTGTAATTGTCAAAGTTTATTGGTGATATTTACTGTAGTTGTCAAATTGTAACCAGCACATAGAAATTTCTAACAATAATGTTTTAATTGCACAAAACCTTCCACCTTTATCCCTACCTCCTCCATATACTTAAGGTTTTTGCAACTGTGTTACTTATATAACCTTATTTATGGATTATTGCATTCCTTAAAACTTGGTGAAAACTGGTTTTATCAAGCTGTTGACCTTTTGAACCTGGCTTTATCTGATGTACAGATTTTTGCTACAGAGATATGTTTAAAGGAAGTAATCATTTATAATATATGTAAGCAACTTGTAGGGTTTCCCTGTGACAGTAAATCAATTCCTTTAACCTCTTATACCCGTTGTATCCACCATTCAGTGAAACTGATATGTACTTCTTCATGTTACCGTATGCACATCATCTAAAGTCTTAATTTAGGAGTGTCCAGTATTGTCGCTATAGCAACAGATGTGATAAGCTGTCTTGGGAAGAGAGAGGAAGCAAGAAAGACAGGTGCAAATGCACACACACACACAGAAGGACTGACACAGGGTGAATACAAGAGAAGAACCCTACAGTAATGAACACACAGAGAAGCATTCACGCCAAACGCTTTCATAAGCAGCAATACCTTGACGAAAGGCAAAGCTGTAGCTGTGCCCTGTTCACAATCAATCATCAACTTAAAAAAAAAAAACTGCAGCTCACACAGTGGTCATCTTTCCACAAAAAAAGCCCCAGGGCCTTGCTGTTCAAGCTACACCTTTGGAGTGAGGCTGTGCAATCAAATTAAAGCGAGCAAAGGGATCGTGATAACACTTTCTGTTTAGTCTGGATTATAAGGTGTTAACCTGCAAAGCACTCCTCATTAGTTTTAAGTGACTGATGCAACTGGACTAATTGAAAAGCAGGGAGCATGGAGACCTTACACGGGGGAATGATAGGGTTAGGACCACAAGTCTTTGCAACACAAGGCAAAAAGACTTAATTTGGTTAAGATAAGGAAAAACAGTAAAAGTAAAAAGAGGAGTGGATTAGCAGCTGCTACAGTGTTTTACAATGGGACTAGCTTTAAATTGCACATCTATAACTTGTTGTAATAAACTGTACATTCTGTCATCTTTCGTTGCTACATACAGTGCATTGCCCCAACAGCAACTGTAAAACCCTAACCCCCCTTTACCCGTTGTAGAAAATCAGTACAGCTACATAGATAAACTACCTGATACTGTGGTGCACTCCTGGAAATACCAAGTAATGTACAACATAGTCATATTTTTCCTAAGAGTAACCTTCCTATACAAAAAATCTTGTGCTTTAGTATTTAAACACAGTTACACACACACATACACACACTGTGCACTCGCACGCAAGGGGTAGAAAAGAAACTGTAAATAGAACATGTCTTTCCCTCTTTGTTTTTCAACCTCTTTCACTCAGAAAAAGCTCAGCTCCTGTATTCTGTTGTGTTTCAGTGAATTAATCTCACTGAGAGCTCTTCAGAGGGGCCAGATGTGTCTCCCAGTCAATATGTGGATTTCCATTAATGATTAAACAGGAAGAGATCCAGTGTGGAGTCCTGAGTTGATGCCTATCACTGTGAATCTGTTTCCCAGTCTAGACACCTAAAGGAAATGATGTCTCATAGAAACTGCTACATCAATTCTTTTTTTTCTTTTTTTTTTTTTTTAATCCTTTTCCATTTGTAATACATCATCTGGGATAAGTCTGTTTGTGGTTTTATGCATTAAGTCAGTAGAAAGTCTAAGAAATGGCAGTAGAGGAAGTTGTCCTCTGATCTCCGGCCAACATATACTTATTGGAGGAAATTCTGGTGTTCCTGGAGCTAAAACTGAGATAAACATTGAAGCACAGAGACATAGTGAATCTAAGTATAGAATCAGTAGCACCACCACAGTGTATGGGCAGAAAACACAAATGTCAGGTTAGCAGGACGAGCAGCTTAAGGAGCATCTGCTATCTCTTCAACACCGCCTGCATGGCTTCTCTGCTCGGGAAGCAGTCTTTGGTCACAAATCAAAACCTAAATGGCATTGAATATCAGTAAGAGCCTGACCAAGAGTACCACGGATGGATGATGTCCATTTCCACAGCCTGGGACGAGATCCCAAGCTCCTTTTTCATTGTTTAAGTGTGTCTCATTTTTCCCAGGACTTTCTCTGGTGGTCACTAATACCTCTTCACAGTTTGTTATTGTTGTGAAATGCCATCTGGTTTTCAGCTCTAGCGTCAACATAGTCACACGCAGATTTCTATAGCAGTCGCCATCATCATCTGGCTTTTGTTCTTCTCTCGGCCAGGAGACTGGTGCTGCCCAGGCTCCTCTCTGGGAGACAGTGGGTCAGAAAGAACGCTACGTTTGAGTGGCGCTGGACGCAGGCAGGACGTTCCTGGAGGGGTGGATGGCTCGGGGTGTCTGTGGGAAGAACGCGAAACAGTGGCCGTCGAAGAGGAAGTGCAATTGCCGGTGCACACTCCTGAGCTCGACCTCTCACCTCTCTTAGCTCGGTAGGATGCCCTGCGCCTCAGCTCACTGACCAGCTCATACTTGATAAAGCAGAACACATCCTTGACCCCGCAGCGTTTTTCCGGCTCAGCCGCTAGCAGTCTTTGAAACATGCGCAAAGCGTCATCAGTGAAGCGCCGCCACTGAGATGGGTACGTTCCCACTGGACACCCTGCTTTCTGCCAGCGGCGGAACTCCTCGTAAAAGGCATCAGTCAGCAACGCTGCTTCCCAGGGGAAATTGCCCGTCAACATGCAGAAGACCAGCACACCAAACGCCCACACATCCAGGCTGGTGGTTACGAGAAAGCCTTCTGCGCGGTTGGCGCGGCACACCTCTGGCGCTGTGTATGGGATGGTGCCACTCACCCGCTTCACACGGCAGCCCACACGTCGGGTCATGCCAAAGTCAGCCAGCTTGATGCGCCGGCACTCACGGTCAAACAAGAGCACATTTTCTGGTTTGACATCTCGATGCACCAGGCTCTTACTATGCATAAAGTCCAGGGCCAAGCCGAGTTGTTGCATGCAGCGTTTGACCATTTCCTCTGGCAGACCCACCTAATGAAAGGGATACAAACAAAAATAGCACATTTAGAAACTCTATTGGGCTCTTCAGTAGAGAGGTGACAGCAAAGAGTTTCATCTTAACTAGGTTACAGTAGCCTACCATTAGAGAAAAAAAAAATAGGTCAAATGTCACTGAGTGGAAGTTTCAAGTGTTGGAGTCTTGGCTCTAAATCTCACTGCAATCATTTTCAAAGAGCTTGTAGAACATCCTGAAAGTCAAGCACCCCCATCGCCTCAGCTGGAATAACACTAATGCAAAAGTTAGAGCTTTGTGCAAAAGGAAAGCAAGTGCAAGACTCCAATCCCCCGGAGAACTTGTTAAAACAACCGTTATGTGAACATTAAGACCGACCAAGGCGACTTTGGTTGGGTAAGCATAGGGACTGACAGGGGAAAGGATGATGACTCTACCTGTGGTGGTATAATGTCGAAAAGGTCTCCGGCAGGAGCGTATTCTTGCCCAAACACATAGCTGTCCTCCGTCTCAAAGAGCACATCCAGGACTTTGATGATGAAAGGGCTGCAGCTAAGTGAGCTTGTAAGACTGTATTCTCGAAGGAAGCTTTTGAGCTTTGTCTTGTTCTTGGTAACAAACTTCAGCGCCAGTTTGGTGCCTGTAGAAATCAGATATTATTATGCAGAAGACTTTGACAACAAAATCTAGAATGTGGGATGTTAAATTAACACATCAGCAAGCATTTTGCAGTCCAAGATCACTGTCAAAAACATGATTTTGGAAGCGTTCCCTCAATCTTTTTGTGGCAACTGGCATGTTCAGTCATCTATAAATGTACTATGAATGAATGTCACACAACCAGCTGTTCACATGCACAGCTGGAGAGGCTCTGACAGCCTTTCCTACCACTCGGCATTATTTCAGAGTTCTTTTACCTTCTTAAATTGTTTTTACAGCAAAAAATAAACACTAAGCCTAATAAAAAAAATCATTTACAAATTCCTCTAACCATGCTGAGATTAATTTCTCACTGAGCCTTTGAACACAGCATGTTGATCAACCTCGGCTTGTTATACTCTGCTCCGAGTCACCCTCGTGCAACATGAATGCTACCACAACAATCTGTTTCAATTTATTGAATTTATGCTTTATTAGATGGTTAAAAGCAGAACCAGAAGCCCGTTAGCCAGCTCACCCTGTGTCCTGTGTGCCACCAGGTCCACCTTGCCATACGTGCCCTTCCCCAGCTCACGGATGTGCTCGTACTGCTTGGCTACATCTGCTGCAGATAGAGAGGTGATGGCCAGTGCCTGCATGTCTTCCACCGGCACGCCTCCACAGTAGTCCATTTTGGCTGTCGGAGAGTTTCCACCACTACCTGCCCGTCCCGGCCCAGATGGAGAGAGAGACAGGCTCGCCTTGACACTCTGTGGCAGACTGATGAGAGAGGTGAACACAGTTACAGCCTGGTTGCTTGTGTTTAAGAGATGTTTTTCTCGGATCACATCCTACTGTATGGTTTTTAAATTTGAAGCGTTTTGATATTGGAAGAAAAAAAAGTCTGTTCTGTTTAACATTATAACATGGTAACTGAGGCTTGGAGAGTCTGAGATGTAACACTTGATTTTTCATTTGTTTTATTTATTTAAGAATTTCTCCTAACATTAAAATATTTGACCTTGTAGTGAACACGCTGTAGCATCCATTTCATACAAGACTGCCAAATGTTTACAGTGTTTACCCACTTGTGATTAATATGTCTTGCTGTATAATTATAAAGTGGAATTTGTTTTATAGCTGCTACCAGATTGATGAGCAGCAACAAATCTTTCTCGAAGATCGCTGCAGATGTTAATGCACAACTTAATGCTCCTATTAATTAGGTGTATTTGATGAGCGGCACCTTGTTGCTACTTACCCTATTTGTTGTGTATGCAGGCAGCAAAGTTACATGATTTTTTACACATTGCTTTTGGATTTTGTCTTAATTTTTAATATGGTACCGTACAGTTTGTCATGAAATGTCTAACTGAGGATGTTATTTCCTTTCTAACACCTCTTTCTTCATAATGTCCTGATATGTAAAACATTAGAGTTGATAGAGAGTGTACCTTGTTTTCCATACGATTATACATTCCTGTCTGCATACTGTGTCCCAAAGGATAGTTAAATCAGGATTCTTTAATGGACCCTCATTTTCATTCAATCACTTCTGGGAAAGCATCAACAGGGGGAGAACTTTCAGTAAATGTATTGAACTTCCTGCTGCCTCTAGATTACTAAGAACAGCTCTCAGATATGGCAGACCTCAGACAGCACTTACTGGGAGACAGTGATGGGAAAATCAATGGGTATAAGGATTTACAAACAGCAGCGAACTAAGAGTAGAGAGTCCGTTAAGTGTTTCGTGTGTTGCTAAGTATGTGAACTATGCATATATAGATATATGTCTTACACAGCAGAAACAGTGGAGATGAAACCTGCTTTCTTCCTTAAAATATATTTAGTGGGGCAGCTGGTTTCTCTGAGGACTTGGATCAGGTTTTTAACGTACTGCAACACAAAGTTTGATGAAAGTTTGAAATAGGTCAGATTTATCCTACAAGGGTAAGATTGTAGCTCTTTTAATAGCAAACACACACACAGTCAAGGGTGTGTGGCTCCACATGTCTGTGTTAGTGTTTGAACAAATGAACACCAGAAATGACAGAAAACTAAAACTACTTAAAAATAAAGACTCTTTGATAAAATACAGGAATCACACTAATGAGTTCACCCATTGTCTCTGTTTATCTTTAACCCGTCCTCCCTACACATGCAATCACAGTCAGTCATCCAATCATGCGTAGCATGCACGAGCACACACAAACACACACACATAATACCAACAGGCACCATGTAAGTACAAACCATTTTGCTGATGGCCTTTTTCATCCATCATTCAAAGCCAAATGCTTTGCTCTTTGTTCTACTTCTTTCCCTGCAGCCAGTTTCATAGAACTGCCTCTATAAACCAGGTTCAAAGCACCTAAAACACTGTACTATAAATGTGTCTGTCACCTGCCTAGTACATTAAAAAAGATAAAGTGAATTGATGCAGCTTGAGCAGTGACTGTAATGTGAAAACATGGACCAGGGAGCTCTGTTCAGACATCTGGAAGTGGGTGATTTGTGGGGACAGCGTGATAAATATATCTATAAAATCTAAAACAAGATGCAGGCCTTTGCTGCCTTGTGTACTTGGCTCAGCACAATTTTCTTTAGAAGAGAAGAGAAACATGACTGAAAATAAAGTGCCTTGTGTACCATACGCATATCTGCAGACAACACTTTCTCTTTGATTTGATCACATAAGAATATTATATAAGACACTGAATATTGTAGCCAACTCATGCTGACCCCGCTCACTGCATTCAGCCTTCAGCAAATTGACACAAAACTTGATCAATGTCCAGACCAGTCAGCAGTCCAAGTTTGGTGATTAAACATTTAAACAGGACAGGCAGACAAACTGGTTGCACATTTCTTCTGACCGCCCACCCTGTGTGGCCCCAGAGCTCCCATCAGTGAGCACCGAGCACAGCGCAGGGAACTCTTGTTTACTGGCAAGCACTCTTCCAGTCTGCTCCACCAGCAGAATACACAGCACTCAAGCACGGATCCTAATCACATTACTCAGCTCCTACACAGACAGCCTCGCCCCCTCCCATTCCTCCATTTCCTTTGCAGAACTGGATTATAAATCCTAAAATGTGATAAGCTGTCGATCCTCTGAGTGGCTGCAACGTGAACTAGACAGTGCAGCGCAGCACCTCGTAAGTGTGCTGATGAACTTATGTGGTATCTGGGAGATGATTGTGTGCATTTGTCTTTGATAGTATTTAAAAAGGGGAGACAAGGGTGGTCTGGAATATCAGTGGTACCAGGACACTATCAAAGGTCCTTTGTGCTCTGAGAGGGAGCGTTTGTGAGTTGCAGCACAACTACAGCTTTTGCGCTCAACTGCACTGCCTCATACCCAATTGATCTGCCACACAACTCTCAGCCCCTCTTTTGTCCTTTCAGGCAGCAAAAAGACAAGGTAACATTCACATGCTGCACATGCAGATGAGGATCTGACTAGAGATACGTTTTAATAAATATTGCACCAATTATCTGCAAGCCTCACACCCCTGGGCTTCAGCATTAGGCTATGTATTTGCGGGAAGAGCGAGTAACTTCAAGATCAGTAATTTTCATTTTGTTTCGTTTCATCAAAAAAAGCTTGCCACATTTTGCAGACTGAAAATAAGCCCATTTTCCTAATTCACACGAAGGCGAGAAAAAGGGTTTTTGCTCCAAAGCAACAATCCGACACTAATTTCCCCACAAAAACACAGAGACAATCTCACTCCGTTCAGCAATTATTTAGACAAAGGGGATGAGTTTGCTATTACCCATCTATAACATCACCTACAACAAAAAGGTATATTTCCTTTGCACATTTTATGGCTCCCCTCAGGACTAACTGTTTCCATCGAGGCCTTACACAACAACTAAAGAAAATATTTCAATGCTTTAGTGTTGTTTCTGTGAGAAAGTGGTGGAGGGGGGGTATTTTGACATGGGGTCCCATGTTAATCCTTGCATATTTGTGGAGAAGAGGAATAATGTGATACAGTTAAGTTGAACTGTGACAGAGGCTTGATTCAGGCTTGAAAACAGATACACATTTCCACTATTTATTTTCCTGTTTCTTAAAGACATTTCAATTCTGATTTAAAACAACATTTGCCTTCTGTATGCTGGAAAGTTTCAGGTTTATATACTGTCATTCAGACATTCACACCGTGTCACACGTGTGTCACTGACCCACCTACTGTGCGGGTGGTTTGGCTCGCTGTCACATCTGAGGTGTTCATCCATGTGACCAACATGTGAGATGTTCTGAGGTGTGAATGGCTGTGAAACTACCCGCAGATGACAGTCACAACTGCATTTTAGGTGTTAGACAGATGATGTCTGAGGCCATCTTCTCCTTTAAAGTTGTTTTGTCCATATAAGATGGATGGTTTCTTTCCTTTTTCTCTCTTTCATAATCCTTGAGATATATTTGAGCCACTGAGTCATGACCGGAGTTACTGGCTCTCCTGTGTTGTGTGATTTTCTTATAAAGTGGTTCCTGAATTTCCACTATGTCAAGATCTCTGCACTGCTTGGTGCCCTGAACTGCATATACAACCCCACTCACACAGCATGTGGGTGTTTTCTCCTTTCAATTTTATCATACACTCTTGCCACATATGTAAAAAAGATTTTCTTTTATTTTAGAATAGGAGGTACAAGAATAATGGATGAAAGGCAAAACATTTTCAAGAACCAATGAGTCCAGTTGTAGTTTACAAATTGTACATTTAAAAGGACATGGATGACTGGGAATCTATGATTTTCATAGTCATATGTTAATATACAAAGAGGTGAGTTTGAATCAAATGCTTTACAGTCATTGTATATTCTATGAAATTCATTCCCTTTTCATTTCTGCTCTTCTTTCTCCTCTGCCTGTTCATGTAAATGTAAACAAGGGACTAATGAAAGAAGTAAATAGACTGCAGAGCCTGCCCCACATCTTTACCTCTCACCATACTAATGGAGTAGTTGCTTTGCTCATGGCAAAAGAGTCATTATGGATACGGACGGATCTCTTGTGTCCAATTTACTGTCAAAATGCCGCACATGCTTCGCCTCTGGGTCACAGTGAAACAACTGAGTGAAATTAAACGTGACTGAAGTCGTTTCTCTGACTGCCTGAATGAAAACAGCATAGCTACATGCAGTTAAAAACATAAAGACACATATCTTTTCTGTATGCTTTGTATTTGTTCACCTTTTGTTTTGACCTGAGAGAGTTAAAAAAAAAAAACAACAACATGATTTCATCAAAATTAAAATAGTTTTCAATCAATTGTAGATAAAACTGAAAAAAAAAGAGAAAAAAAA